>NW_008678782.1:103145-110670 GCF_000695815.1 Acanthisitta chloris
ACAAAGCTTCCCCTGTCTGTTTCAGAAGGCCACTGTGCTTTGTTCCTTTGAGTATCTTTGCTGTATTAGCATGGCTATTCTTCCCAAAATCAGTTCTCCCACAGATGTTTTGCTAAAATAGCAGGACCCTTCTCCTGACAAAAGCTTAAACTGGCCACATGCACTGAAATTTGGTTTATACACCTTTTCAGAGAGGAACTCCCTGCTCATCATTACTACCAGGTCTAAGGGAGCTCCAGAGTGCTCCAGTAATGGGGGAACTGTGCAGAATTAATGTTATATCTATTATTGCCCTGCAATTTGCAATTTTAGCATGCAATAATAAGAAAATATATTTCCAGGAATTTCTCTTATAGATTTACATGCCATAGATTTACACAGCCCCAGACAACTCAATGAAAGAGATGACAGGTAAGATGGTGCATTGGTTAGAAAATAGAAAATAGAGTCTCTTTAATTGGGTAACCCTTTGTAGTTTATCTCTTGAGACTGAACCCACAGGAGTGACTGTTACTAATTTCCTTTACAGTGTCTCCCCTTTGATTGCAGCTATGAATTTTTCCAGGAGAAGACAGAGTAAACCTGCCCCACCCTAACTGAAAATAATCTTTCTGTATAAGTAATAAACCTCCCTGGATGTTTAGATATGTGTTCTACTCTTATTTCTGCCCTGATAGAAGCACTGCTAGAAGTTAATTTGCTACCTACTCTCTAGTTTTAGAGAGTCACCATACAAGTTCATGGCATCAACCCCCAGCATCACATAACAGTGCAAGTTTGGGCATCCTGCCACCTTGCCAGGCTGACAGAGAGGAGTATCTCTGTTACAGCCCTGCTCAGACCCCTGGTCAAGCAGAGCCCTGCACACTCCACTGACTGAGTCTGCAGGGTTCAAGAAGGTTGCACATCAGAAGTCCACTCTCTCTCAAGCAGACAGTGCAAACAGGTTGTCCCATGCACAACATGCCCAGCCAACCTGACAGCCAGGTGTGCAATGGCCCTGTTCTCAGAGGAAATCTGATCTCTCACAGGACATGCAGCCAGAGGAACCAGGCAGGACTGGCTTCCTGTCCAAATGTATGTAGCCCAAAGCTATTAGTGAATGCTCAAGCTGAAACTAGTTTTTTGTATGTGTAGTGTAAATCAACAGGGTCTAAAATGATCTGTAACACACAATTTATGCTTTCACGTTCTTTTATCTATCTAGCTTCCTGAGGTAATGGAGTAATTGCAGATAATTATTGCAGAGATTATTATCTAATTCATGCTGTGAATCTACATGACAGATACTAATTATTTAGCTAACAATCACAGCTATTTTTAATTCCTATCTTGTTTCAGTTCAGTCTTTCAAGATAAAATAGCTCACTATTGATTCCACAGTTCTTTGTGCTACTTGAAATGTTCTGAGAAAACTGATGTGGATAAAATGCCTGTGCTTAGCAAAATTATGAATATGCTTTAGCGCCCTGGCTGTGTCTCCTCCCAGTTTCCCATACACCTCATGAATATGCTTTAGTGTCCTGGCTGTGTCTCCTCCCAATCTCCCATGCATCCCCAACTTCCTTGCCAGCATGGCAGTATGGGAAGCAGAAAAGGCCTTGGCTCTGTGTAAGCTCTGCTCAGCAATAACAAAAACATCTCTGCATTATCAACCCCGTGTTCAGCACAAACCAAAAATATAGCCACTAGAGTAGACACTGTGAAGAAAGTTAACTCCACCTCAGGCAAATTCAGCACATTTAGTTAATTTGATCTCCAAAACAATATTAAATCTTAATTAATATATGCACACTGATGTTATAGAATTAAGAAAACAAGCATGAAAATATATTTCATTTCCGACTCCTGCAGGCAGAGATAATATTATATTCATCTATGCCTTTTCTGTTTCTGTCCCAAGCATTCAGATCATTTTGGACACTTTCCTCACAATCTTTTTGCTTCTTTTCTCTAAAATGTATTTCTTTTGTGAAAGACATTTTCATGTAGAAATTGCTTAAAAATTAAGTTACAACAGTCATGTTGACTCCATTTCCAAGTTGATTGATAGATTTGGCGTGCAGAAGGTTTTTGAACTGATGAATTTACTAAAGAGTAACTGAATCTATTTTACCAGCTTTCTAATTATTTATGTGATAACTATTTTTGATGACTTAGAAATGTTTACTTAGAATTCTTTAAATGTTCTTAGCTTCTCTTTTTCTGATTGCAATTGTTTCATTGCAAAATAATTCCTTCCTTTCATGAGGCTATCCTCAAGTTTAACTTTGTATCTCAACTATGAAATTATACGAAATTTAAAAGAGCTTAACACAATAAGGGCATTCACGTCTTACAGACTTATTCATATAGAATAATGCATATAATTTCTCTACAAGTTTATAATTTTAAATTTATCTTCTGTATTAGTAGTTCCAAAACATTTAAGCAATAAAAACAATGCAAAGAAATTATGCATGTACTCTCCCATAGTTTTCAAACTGATTTATTATTGTCAGTGAATGTTCTTTCCTGGACTAAAAGACCTCCCAAAGTCCTAACTGAAAAAAATAATAAAAAGTACATCAAGTGCATATAAGATTCAGTATTGAACATGAAAGTGCATTTCCTCCAGAATTATACCCTTGCTAATACTTGTACTTAATATATTATCACAGAAAGGAGAAAAGAGGTCTCAGGGGAGACCTCGTTGCTCTCTACAACTGCCTGCAAGGAGTTTGTAGTGAGGTCAGAGTAAGTCTCTTTTGCCGTGTCTCAAATGAAAGGACAAGAGGAAAGGGCCTCAAGTTGTGCCCGGGGAGGTTCAGATTAGATATAAGAAATATTTTTTTTCATTGAAATAGCAGTCAAGCATTGGAATAAATTGCCCAGGGAGGTGGTGTAGTCATGACCTCTGTAAGTGTTCAAGAGATGCCTGGATGTGGTACCTGGGGATATGGTTTAGGGGTGAACTTAGCAGTGCTGGGTTGACAGTTGGACTAGATGATCTTGAAGATCTCTTCCAACCATAATGATTCTGTTATTCCTGCTTGTATTTTTAAGTTGACTTCACTACAAGACAAGACTTGGAATGCTCCAAGACCTTTATGAACTAAAACCCCACTAATACTAAAAAAAAATTGTAGAAGCCGAGAAGATAAGGAAGCTAATGTGTATGTCTCAAACAATGATAGCCACATAGCCATGGAACCAGCCAAGGACTGTTGGTAATAACAGACTAAGAGAAAGAACCGGAAGTGGCTGGAGTGGACAGAAGGCAGCACTTCTCTAGAACAAACATCCTTTTTCTGGTTCCTGGAGATAAATACAACACAGTATGGCACAGGTGCATGAATGAGGTAGAGAAGTGGGCACGGACTCTGTGTGTGGAGGGGGGAATCAAGACCACAAAAGACCTCCAAAGCCCTCTGATCCATTTCCAGAAAGGTCTAGAAGAATGAACTGTGAATGATAACTAATTTGCATAGAAAACAAGAAACTTAGTAGAAATTTTGTCTAAAAAACACACAAAGCCTGGGTGTACAGGTGGCCCCAGGACGCCCCACTAGCTGTATCAGCGCTGGAGCCAGGACTGGTGGTCTTCCTTCCTTCCTTCCTTCCTTCCTTCCTTCCTTCCTTCCTTCCTTCCTTCCTTCCTTCCTTCCTTCCTTCCTTCCTTCCTTCCTTCCTTCCTTCCTTCCTTCCTTCCTTCCTTCCTTCCTTCCTTCCTTCCTTCCTTCCTTCCTTCCTTCCTTCCTTCTCACTTCAAACATGAGCCTCTGCAATTTTTGGGTCCTCCCTTCCCCTTAAGGGTGGAATGGCACAAACATTTATAAAGCAAAAGTCTGACTGACAGAAATGCCTGTTCTCCTTGTTACAATATGTCAGATAACTTTAATTGAATGTTGCTTTAAAACACAGTTATTTTTCATTGCTTAGACTGCTTATTCACTTTTTCCTCTATCAGTCAGTGAAGAGAATGTTATTTGGATTGAGAGAGATCTATTTTATATCTGGAATAGGTCTTAAACTCACTAAATCAGGTAGGAGGACTCCCATGGGCTTCAATAACCTTTGGGTTCTTTTGCCAGATGTCTGCTGGAAATTAAACACAACAGAGAGGAGTAAGTCTAGGAGGTTCCTGGAGTGTGTGGAAGACAACTTCATAACACAATGGGAAAATGAGCCCACCAGAGGAGGTGCCCTGCTAGACCTGGTATTTGAAAACAAAGAAGGACTGGAGGGGGATGTGGTGGTGGGTGGACATCTTGGACATAGTGACCATGAAGTGATTGAAGGTTTCAATAGACAGTGATGTAATAAGGGCCAGCAGAAGAACTTCCACCTTGGACTTCCAGCAGGCAGACTTTGACTTGTTTAGGACATTGATTGATGGAGACCCTTGGGAGTCAGTCCTGAAGGGTAAAGCTATTCATGAAGGTTGGGAGTGTTTTAAAAAATAATTATAAACATTCAGAAGCAGACTGTCCCTATGTGTAGGAAGTTCCTGAAGCAACTGGGAGGCAATTCACAATGACAATTTTTGCAGCATTGACAAGAATTTGGGAATACTATTGGAAAAACATTACTCTTTACCCATTTTATCAACTAATAAATAAAGCATTTAGTAAATAGGTACATAAGAGATGATCTGGAAAAGCCACCTTAGTCTCTACTTTCTTCATAGCTCAAGTAGCACCACAGTGGAGAGGACAGGACAACACTTGCCAGGCTTTACACACCGAGTAGAACACAGTGTTTCACTGTCACAGTTTACTGAATATCAAACAAAACTTCAGTTTGAGTGGATTAGAAAGTCAACACATTCACTAAAAGCAACAGTTTCCTGGCTCCCCACTCTGGTGAATTCATATTTCTGATGCACGCAACTATGTGTGAGTCCACCTTTCTTCCCAATCTCATCTCTTTACCACAGTCAGCAAAATCCTACCCAAATAAGTGTCTTGTTGGCATCTTGCTGATTTCTTGAGTGCTGTGTCTTGCTTGTGCAAACAAAAGCCCAGTCATCTGACACAAGGAGCTACAGCCCAGGAGGCTGCAAGTTTCAGCAGGCAAGCTTCCATCTTGAACTCTGTAAGACAGACCCTTTACTGTAGCTGTTCCTCTCAGTAAGGTAATAGACAAAGATTCTGCAGGAACACAATTATTCTTCCTCCATTGATTTATTTTTCTCTTCTTCCACGGACTTGTTTTTTAGCCAAGTATGTAAGTGCACACTGACCTTAGTATTTGAAACGAGTATGGGGTCTCTTGCTATAATTTTTGCTAATTTCACATCCAAAGTGCATTGGCACTGACAGCTTCACACTAAAGCCATTTTCTTTAGATCCTGCTGTTTGTATCATGGATTTTGCAATCAGATTAAATGGAGATGCTTGCCAAGGACATGCCAGAGCTTGTGTTAGCTATCTCAGCATTAGGCAGCCCCTCCAAGGCATGTGCTCTGATCTCCTCTCCAGCCATAGGGACGATGGCATCAGACTGGGGAGAGGAAGTCAATGCTGCAAGGAAGGTACTTTCTCTCTCCACAACTGAGGAAACCTAGGCATGATGCCTGACTTCCACACACCTCAGACTAGGCAAAGGAAGCCTCCTGGTTCTTCTACAACCTTCTAGGGACCACCATGGTAGTTGAATCCCTGTGCTCAGTGCTGGCATGGTCAGGATACCATGCACTGCTGTGTGCTGCTGATCAAGCATACTGAGCCATTCCAGCAAGCAGGGAAAGCCTGATAAAGGAACAGATAAAGGCTGTGCAGGAGGGGAGAGGAATGGAGAGAAGTCATGCAGGAGCTCAGGAGCAGGGGACAACATGGGCTGCTACCCCAGGCTCTCTGAGCAGTTCACACAACTCAGGCAACAGAGACAGGATCCTAAAGGTCGTGTTAGAGGAAGGGAAAGTGAAGGAAAAGCAAACGGAAAGCAAAAATGACTAGGAGGCAGCTGCAGAAATGCAAGCCAGGAACTGACACTTTCAGGGTGTTGTCTGGGATGTTGCAAGGGCTGAACACAAGAGACTGGGTTTAAAAGGTAGATGGAGTGAAAAAGGTGAGAATGAGAGCAGCCATCTGAGGTCTGTGGGACTGCTAGGGAGTGCTAGGGAGTGCCAGCAGGGAGGCTGCATGCAAACATGCAGTTGGAGCAAGACAAGAAGATATTTCTGCCACACACTGTCCTCAGTTTTGCATCTATCCTAGCCTGAAAGGCAACCTCTGCTAGAGAAATGAAAAAAACCCCATCCCAAACAAAGTCTCAGCTCAATACTGGGAGACATTAAAGAAATCCAGGACAAGGGTACATCTCTTCAGCATCCTACACTGCACTTAGGGGGAGGAGTAGAGGCTGAGCAAAAGGCACATATTTTTTCATATGTGTCTTAAAATTATTTACAGTTGTCATGTACCAAACCTATAAAGAATTCTTTTAACAAAGCATCAGTTTAGATTAAGAAACATGGACTCCTCTCTTATTCCTATAGCCTTATAATACCCAAGAGTGGGAGTGCTAATGCTCCACATATCTGCAGGAATTTGTTCCTTGCTCATAAAACTATAGCAGAACTCCATCAATGGCCACTACATAACTAAATATAATGAATTTACATTTCTGGAGTGAATGTGTGTTTGGTTAATAGCTGATTATTATATGTCTTGAGGATGGAATTTGATTTCAAGCTTATTCTCAAATATACAATCTGGTCAGCACCAGTAAGTGCTTGTAAATCATATTTCTGGGTAAATAATTGATTTTTTACTGTACTTACTTATTTTGTCAGCAGCTGTGTGGGATATTGACACATTATTTTTCTTTGCCATGTATATTCTTTTTCAAGAGAAATAATTTAAAGGAAAAATTATTTTCTTTTTAATTTTCATTATTTAGTCAGTTAGATGTTTTTGTAGATCTTGAAACATTGTTTGACAGTACATTTTCAGCTTCATTTTGTGATAAAATGTTCAAGTTACTGTTTTTGTGGAAAAACCAGTGAAGGTTTTATAAGCACAAAGGCATTTTTTTCTCTCAACAACACAGAGGCAAGCATGTAAGGACATGTTGGGGATGCACTGACAAGAAATGTAAACAAGTTCTTTTCCCATCAGTTGCATAAATGTTTGCTGTTTTATATTTGTTTCCCACTTGGCCTTAACTTTGCTTATTGGTGTGCAGGTCCTTAAATGACATCATTCTTCAGCTCATAATAAACTCATTAGAATTTGCAAGTAGTGGTAAATTGGCATTAAAAATTTGAAATAACATCCACATATGTTCTGTGTCTCTTCATATGAGTCTAACGGCATTTGTATATGTGGTATTTGTAAGAGATACATTTTACCTAATGTTTTGTTCTAATTAGCTTCCTGAATTTCTCTTATGGTTTATGGGATATTACTCTCCAGAAAGAATGCAGAAAAAGTAGTGATGAAATGAGCTGAGAGTGTCTAAAAGAAAGAAATCTGGATTTAGTATTCATTAAAACAAACAATTCCAATAGTTCATCTGTATATTTTTATCTATTTTCCCT
>NW_008678782.1:110703-114405 GCF_000695815.1 Acanthisitta chloris
CTGTGAAATTTCAGGTCATTTTGGGCTTTGCATTTATTCTTCCAGGTAAGTAACTTTATTGAGTCTCCATTTCTGTATGCTTAGTAGTTTTTGAAGTTAATTCACTTTTTAGATTATCCAAGCATGAACTGACAGACTTCAGACTTACACTGCCTTTTTTCCCTGAGCTCTGTATATTTTGTAGGAGTTCCCCATACAGGACAGTGGTATTGTTTCAAAAAGTTCCCTAAAACATCAAAACAGCACTAAACAAGAATACTGCTTACATTTTCGACCATTAACTGTGTAAGTTACTATAGACATCATACATTAAGCTGAGTTTGCTTGGCTTTTATTTATAAAGCAATTATCATACAAGCTCCATTCCCCTTTAACATAAACCAAAAAGAATAATTATGTGAAGGAATGTCAGCCATATAAAAGATCAGAAGATATATTCTAGGAATAAGGATCTGGAATTTTTTGAACTATTCTTAGGCTTTCCCAGCAAAACAGACATTTCATCAAAACAGAAAAGCCTGCAAACCATGCTGGTTTCTAAGAGTTTTAACAAAGAAGTTCATCTCTTCCCCTCAAGCTTGGTGCTTTGCCTGCTCACAGTTATGGTCCCTTTCTACCTACATGCATGCACCTAGACAATGCTTTTAAAACCTATGCAACCTATATGTAATCTCTATACTATATGTACTATAAAACATTCCACTATATAACATCCTCCATTATGAGGAGAGAGAGTTTTAAAGTAGCTAAAGGATTTAGAAAATATCTTGTCTTTAAGCTGTGTTTATTGTCAATGGGCAAAGTGAGATATGTCAGAGCCCTGTAATATGCTTCTCTCTCTCCACTGACTGTAGCTTCCCTTTCCCTCTTTAATACTGAAATATTGAAATAAACTGTGAGTCTTCTAAATTCCTCACAACTGGAATTGCTGTTCTAGGACATATCCAGTTATTGCAGATGTCTTGACCTTGGGCTAGAAACCTCAGGGCCACACATATTCCCATTTGTTCTTTCAGTTCTTGTGATTGTCTTCTCATCCTTCTGTTTGCATTCAGATAAGAAAAAGGTAAAGATTAATCTGATTTCAGGTAAGAGGTAGCCTTTTTTTCTGAAAAAACAAAGAGGGCATTTCTTTCATTTGGTTCTACAAAGAACAGGAACAGAAAGTATGTGAAAAGATGCAACTCAGCTCTCCGTAGGCTTTGAGGGGAAAGACATGTTCTAGCACTAATGGGAGCTGATCAAGAGGAACTAGGATGTCTCTCTCCTATTCTGCCACTTTGCATTTCAAAATTATGCACAATCAGCATCCCGAAATCAAAGTGCATCAGAGAAGAACAGGCTCAAAGGGATTGCCCAAATCCACTGTAAAAACCACAGCATGATACACTTAAATTGCAGCTCTCTAGTATCACAATACCACTATTAGTTGCAGAGTCAGATTAACGATGAAGATTTGAGGGCACAGGGGAAGTAAACCTGTATTTTCCAAGATTCACTTAGACATTTTTTTAACACAAAATGGAGAGAGTTTTCATGTTTCACACACTTCTATCTTTAACCTAACATATTAACATTCCAAGCTGACTTGTTTCAAAAAGCACCTTAGATAATCTGGGCAAGTGCTAAAAGCTTCACTCCCTCAGTACCCATAAATTCAAAGAGCAGATGAAAAGCCTTACATATGATTTCTGTTGAAGAGCTCAAAACATTTAAGGGACTCCTAATTGTGTGGTGACAATACACCCAGATTGCTAGTAGTGGCTCAGAGGAGCCCAGGGAATATATGGCCTACTAATTCCAAGGGTGAGGTGAGAAAATGCTAAAGCGTTAACAGCTGCAATGACAGTTTATTATCTTATTAATATCTGAGTTCCTGAAGTGCACAGTGTATGTGTGTGTGTCCATATGTACCTAATTGGATAGCTCTTTCTATATAAATATTTATATACATATATACAAACAAAAATATACTGGAAAAGATATACTGTGTATATATAAATACATAAATCTGTAAAATATTTTAATCAAGAGAGGTTTTCTAGTCCTAGTTGACACTAGTGATAAAGAGCAATCTAACATGTATTTTATTACACTATGTATAGGACCATGTTTTATAACTACTAGACCAGCTCTGGTTAAAAGTTAGAGCAAAAAGCAAGCACTGGTTTCATTTTACAGTTTTGATTTTGATTTTAGGGAGCTCTTTGGGATAGGAATCATGTCATCTTCTATGTTTTATTTCAGTATAAACATCTCTGACCACAAGGCCAAATTTTAAACAAATGCAGGTCTTAAGTATTCCTTTGGAAAGCATGACTTTGTATCTGATGTTAGCACACACCCAGGCAGCTGGACTGACAGTGATATGAAGATCAAACCCTTCTGTGGCATTCCTTCTCATTAATAGGACTGCTAACCTGATCTTTTAAAGACCAAGGCATATTAAATAACCAGCTCTTGATTACTTCACATGCAAATGAAATCTAGCCTCTTATTCCACACAGAGCAAGCAAAGAACAAGCATACAGTCATTAATTTCCATGGCCTACACAACAAGTACTAACTCATTAAATATTGCATCTCATTGGCTTGCAGCCACCTGTCCTCTGCCAAATATTACTGAGTTTAGGAGTACCTTACAGGCTATAACTTCAATTTAAATAATCGCTGAGAGTGTGCAGGCTTCTTTTTTTTTTTTTTTTTTTCTTTTTCCAGCCAAGGAGAATCACTCTCCACAACTTAATCTGTCGAGGACTCACACAGCAGAAAAATAAAATGGAAACAATGTACAATATAATGATACCATGAGGGCTTCCAGATGTCTTTCTTCATCAGTTCAAAGTACTTTAAGTGTGTTTTCTCAGATGCTGTGTGCAGATAAATCAGTGAATTTAATTATGATGATAAATTGCTTATTGAGTGGTACCACTTTTTTAAATATGTAACAATAACACACACTTGTAAGATATTCATGCAGCAAGGCATATGAGTAAATGCTCATGCAACTTCATCATATCATGCAAAAAAAATTGAAGAATCACTTATTTGGGGGTGTTCATGTTCAGAGCACACTCTATGACAAAATGTTTCAATTTTTCTTAGTCTAGTAGTACCTCCTGAAGAAGGCTGGGCATTGCTAAAAGGACATGGAAAGTAGGCGCATGTGATCAGAGCTTATTGCTTGTGTTGATGCTTTTTTAATGACTTGAAGACAGAAAGGCACTGAAAACAATATAGATATTTCACAGGATCCACTTTGGAAGCAAATCCAAAGAAATTTTGTTACTTTGAATGTTACACTTTTCTATTTGGCTTACAGACTATGCAAAGCACTTAAACCACTCGGCTTTCTAGCTGAGACTTAAATTCCAGTTTTAATCACCCAGGGTTGAAAATATAATGCTTTACTCAAACATCTGGTGACAGTGACTGGAAAGAAATGAGAAGGAAATGAAAAAGCACATGAAACAGAGTTGACAAAAACATAATGAATCACATTTCTTTTAAAATTTAATTTTGCTTTGTGCTGAAAGAAACCAAGAGATATTCTATAGCCGTAAACAACTATGATTCCAATACAGCAAAGATGTCCTGAATTTGGTATGTGTTTTTACCAGAGGGTCACGTTGACAGAACAGCCTGCTATTTAAGCAATCTTACAGCCCTGTTGTGAAATTCCTGCAGTACTTGACGTTCACT
>NW_008678782.1:114421-121363 GCF_000695815.1 Acanthisitta chloris
TCCTCAGTAAACGGAAAACATTGCATTCAGTGGTTTAGGTTTTGTTGATTAAGGCATTATCAGTAGCAAATCAGAGTCTGTCACTTCAGAGGATGCTACGAAAATTCCGGATATAAGACACATTTACAGCTTCTTTGGGCAATAGATAAATTCCTTGCAGTGAATTTGTTCTTTGACTAAATACATGTTGGGGTATTGAACTATCCTTTTCACTCTAAACTGCCATCAGCACACTGACCAACAACAGATTATTACATTTTGGCAGCAAATCAGATAGTAGGGGTCAACATGCACTTTGTAGCATCCAAGGAGTCTTCATGGGACTGAAACCTGAAACTCTCAGAAATATGTTGCAGCAAAAAAGAGTATTGGTTTAGAGCACTGACAAATAGAGTGTTTAGAGACAAAATTGACTAGCACAATACTAACCACAAAATGAGTCATAGTCAACATCAGAGCTCCTACAGCAATTTTATTATCAGCAGTTTTAATTATTATCTCTATTTTTAGAAAACCTAGAGGCCCCAAATCAGACTTTACAGTTTTGCTAGCTGTTATACAGAGAAGGCTCAGTACAACTGTAGTGACAAAGGATAGGAAAAAGCAGTAGATGTCTCAACTTTCATTAATGGAAATTGACCCACATGTATACCTGTGGCCATGTTTGACTAGGTCAGGAAACAAGTTGCCCAAAGAAGTTGTGGATGCCCTATCCCTGGCATGTTCAACACTGGGTGCAATGGGGCTTGGAACAACCTGGTCTAGCGGAAGGTGACCCTGCCCATGGCAGGGGGACTGGAACAATATGAGCTTTAAGGTCCCTTCCAACCCGAACCATTCTATGATTCTATTAATTCAATTTGAAACAAGCTATTTTCATAACTATTAAAGTAGAACAGTATGATGGCAATGATGGATTTTCTATATTGTTGAAATGAGCCAGTTCAGCAGATGATGATGGTCTCAGCCATCTACTCTCTCCCAAAGACTGAAGCTACACTAATCAAGCTAACAGGTATGTAGTGAATGGTTATGCACATTATACATTTTTCAAAGTTAGATACAGACATGAAATTAAAGACCAGAAACCAAGTTTGTTAGGATAATAATTAAAAAACATGAGAGAAGAACATTTTTTGCTGCTCCAACAGTAGGATGATGTACTAAAATCTCAATTTAGCTTCAATCTCTGAATGCAAGCAGCATTAATACATGAACATACATTTAATTTCTCCTCACATAAATTCAAAAATATCAACCTTGACTGACAAAATTACATAATTTGGTTCTATAATTGTTTTGGTTTTTTCTTTTTTACTTTTAAAGTCACCGTCTAATACTGTAGGTACAGTAGATACTGTAGCGGCAGTTTATGGCTTGATATTCACAGAGGACATAAACATTTTTCTCTAATGCATATTTCTTCTGCATTAACAATCAAACTTTTACTGCTGGTTGGGTTTACCTAAAGCTATTTTTAAAATATTTTCCTCCTACTTATGAAAAAATGATGCTATTGTTGGCCAGAACATTTGCTGGTAAGATACATGCTCACATCATCATAAAACATATGACTGCTAGATTATGTGCTAGTGAAAGAAGATACAGTGTTTAAGTATAAAATTTTACTGTTGAGTGTTGCAAGAAATAATCAGATCATAATAAGATTTTAAATTAAAGAAGTTTGGGATCACTGATTAGGCTTTTACTATTACATTGAAATAAGGATCACGCTTCCCTTTTCAGTACTTTGTTTAACCTCCAGCTTTGCCATTAGAAAATGACAGAAAAATTATTATCAAGATATGTTTGCTTATAAGATGTTGATTTCATTTCTATTGCTAGTCATCATCATTTCACTGACAGTGTATTCCTAAACTGGAACCCAGTATCTACCCTGTCAACTAAAACATATACCCAAGAAAGCAGAATATCAACCAACAAACAGAAAGGAAAAAGCCCAAACACAGACTTTCTTTCTCCTTTTAAGACTCATAAAAAGGGGACTTGACTAAAATTAAAAGTAAGTTGTATAAAGTTGCATTAAAAGTTCTTGAGCACTCCCTTTTAAATGTATAGATAATTCTTAATGAATACTAAACAATTACATCAATTTGTCCTCTGGAGGACAGGAGGATGCAAAGAGCCCAGCACACCCTTTGGCAACAGGTGGAACTTCTTGCAACCTTCTGGATTTTCTTCCCTGACAGCATTTTGAATCTCTATGCCCTGCAGCCCAAAGGCAGAGGTGGCATGGGCTGCAGAAGTAGAGGTGTGACCCAGAGTGAGCTGGAAGAGTTCAGAACTGTGCCCAATGCCCCTGTACCACTATCCTACCAGGTTTTACATGCTGGCACATACAGCTTAAACATTAACAGCAGTCCGTATCTCATTTCACACTACTGTTTGTAGCTCAGTTTCCCTGGGAACAGTACACACAAGCGCTCCACGGGTACCCTGTTAGGCACTTTCAGAAGCACTGTATTTCTCAAGAAACACACAGTTTGTTACGCTGACTTACACAATTTCTCATTTTTTCAATGTCCATGTAAAGTTGCCAGAAATTTAACAAAACATTATGTATTCATTTGAACTCTGTGTTCCTCCAGCCTTTGTTGGACAAAAAGCCATGGCCAACACTATGTGTTCCAGCTGCAGGGATTTTTACTCTCAGAATATATGGGAAAATGACTAAAAGGTTAGCTATTACACAACACAGAGAGTGAACAAAGAAGATCTAAGGTTCTTCATGTTTAATAAAGCAATACATCACAGATAATTTATGTCATTGTAAGCACAACACATTGAAAGGTAAGGCTATCTAAATGCACCAGTCACTTCCCTCACACTCTCCCTCTCCTTGCCAAAGACAAATTTCTTTCCCACAGAAGCAGGCCTTTCTGTGCATCCTGGTTCCCTTCATATCTTCAACTTGCTGGGCCTCAGACTGCAACTGCCATTCAGCACATCCTTAATATTAGCCCATATTATTAATGATTAGTTCATAAACCCACACGTACAAAATATCTGCTTAAACACATGCTTAAGTCTCATTTATTTAAAAAATAAAAGAAGACTTGGGAATAAACGTAGGTGTTTTCTGACATAAAGGCCATAGATTGTAATGTCAGAGAGCTGCAGATTTTTCCTTCTTCCATTAAAGTTAAATGAATTATGAGAAAAAGGAATTCAGGGTACTGTAAATCAAATAAGCTAATACAGAGAGGTGTCAGCTTCTCTTCTACCCTATTGTACTATGACCACTTTTGTAGTCTGGCCTTAAAGTCTCAAGTATGGGACAAGAGTTCTCTGAACAATTTGGTTTATTTGGCAAGCAATGCAATTAATATGATGTATGAGGTGCCACTGGACCATACTAGTGTCTGCAGCAATGTATTTAAGACCTGTGAAGCTCCAATAGCTATTTTGGGTTTTTTGCTTTTTTTGTGTTATGCATTTTGCTTCTACGCAGTAATATCTGTATGAGATTTTTATTGTATCTACAGTTTATTGCACTGCTATATCATTACCTTTAACACACTTACTTCTTGGAGAGTTCTAGGAGTTTGTGGTGAGTGCAGCTACCCCTCCCTGCCTGAAACACTCTCTTTGGCTGCTATAAATCCTGGAGTTGGCAAAGTGCCTAGTAAATAATCTCTTCTTTACTGAGAAAGATGACAAATGGAAGGAAACACAAGTGCAACAGAGAGATGCATTTTCTAAATCTTCTAAATAATTTTAAAAGCTGGGATACCTCCATGTGTGTTTTGTACTTCCTAAGCTAATGGACAACCAACTGACTGGAAAGAACTAGGCATAATGAGAGGAACAAACTACCACAGCCCTGTTTCCAAATCTCCGCCTTTCCTTTGGCTGCCAGCAGTAGCACTGCTTTCTTCAGTCCATAAAGGCCTGGGAGCTGCACTTTCCCTCCCACATTTGTCCTCCTGTTCCTCACAGGAACAGCACGTCCACAAGAAGACACTGAAAAGCCAGGATGGAGATTCCCTGGTTTTGCTGACTTGCATACCCCGCTCACTGAATAAGCACTATGCTGGCCAGCTCATGCAAACAGCTAGCATGGGAAAATGTTAGATAGTGTTTCAAGGGTGTTTAAGCATCACTCAGACTCTCTGTGCCCTTCCTCTTAAAAATGACATAAGGTGTCAACTGGCAGTTGTGAATTTAACTGTTCTCCATCAAAAATTAGCCACCATTTTTCTACCTTACTTTCCTCTCCTCAGTAAGCCTTGCAATGACCTAGCAAACTGAGGAAATCATGGCTGAGTGGGATGCAGTGTCCACACTTGAATATGTTGTGGAAAGCAGAGGGATTCTGCCTGTCTGAGACACAGAAGAGATGACGGGCAGTGTAGGATCAATGTTTTCAGTCACCCCCATGGATTCAGAGGGAGTGAGAAGTCAGTGACACAGATACAGATATTCAAGACTCTCAAGATGACTTGGTGATAGCCCATCTCTATAATAATTCCTGATGTCCAAGCTTGTCAGTTTGTATAAATGCAAAGCAGACAAGAATAAAGTGCCTGTCAGGGCAGGAAAAAGACAGTGTAACTTCTTTGCAGGTGGGCCATGACAGGCAGGAACAAGGACAAGTCCTCTCAGATAACTGCTTAAACTTTATCCTTCTCAGCCTGATCCAGACTGTTCTGACATGAAAGCTTTCACCCCAAAGACACCTGGTTGCAATATAACACGACATATTCAGCAATGAGACTTTGCTATGCTGGTGATGCAGCAGAGACCTGGAGTCGTTTGTCACTATCACCTTCAGCTATGGCTGCTGATTCATTGCCTTCCACAGCCAGGAATCCAGATTGCTTAACACTGGTGCCTTGCATACCAGTACAGCTTTGCACAGGTTTATTAGTTACGCAGTCCTCCTAGGAGAGCCACACTTCAACTGCTTGCAAGACACACACAAGTCAGAGGCTGCCTTTAGTTTAAAAAAAAATGTTACATAACATTTAAAGGGAGTGTGATTCCTTCAGAAATGGCTTGAAAGAAGAGCAGTAGGCAATGTCTAGAGAACACAATAAGCATCACATGTTAAACCCCATGGCATTGTATGCTTCCTATATTCCTATATGTGGAAGATCTCTGAGCATACAGTTTAAACCTGTTACAACAGTACCAAAACAAAACAAAAAAAAAGACAATAGAAAACATTGCGTATTTTTTATAGAGGTAGAATTTTAAAAATTTTTTCTTTTATCTTTTTTCATTTAGTATGTTTCAAATATGCCCTGGCTAGAGTAGTGTTTATTCAATGAGAGAAAAAATAATACATTGCTGAACTTCTTATGGCTGTACTTCTTTCTCAGTGCCATAATTCTCTTCTATAGACACACATCCTACTTTCTAGTCCAGTCTCTTTTACTCATATACTCCTCAGAGTATGACAGCAGAAAGAACATCTAAAAAAGCAATAAGGGAACAAAGTAAAACCTGCTAAAATTGCTATTTAAAATGATTTAAAATTAAAAATATTTTTTCTATAGACAAGTTATGAAACTAAGGGCAACAGATAGAAGAGCAACAGATACACAAATATTACAAAAACGAAGAGATTACTAGGTGTAAAACATGACATTGATAAAGCATGAAGTATTCTAAAAGATATAATGTTAAATTAATTATTGTATAGCATGAAGCACTAACTTATGATGAGAAAGAAAGCATGTTGAAAAAGCTGTTACTAAGCTGCACCTACTAATAAGGATTTAAGGCTGCTTTAAAAGTGGCAATGCTCTGTAAAGTCTGGCTGGATCCTGTTGCTGCTGCCATGACTGAAGAGGATGGAGTACATAGGTTGGCTCAAAGGACCTTCCAGAAGCCAGAGTCATGAATCCAGCTCCCTGAGCAGAAAGACTGCAAATGTGCAAAAAGACTTCAACCCAACACTAGTGCAATATTCCTTCTGTGCTGGTGTGTGATGCTCGTGCTCACTACTGAAGGAAGGATTCTGCAGCATGATACTTTGTCACACTATCAGGAGCCTAACAATAGCAATCCCTCCCTTCCTAAAGGCTACCTAAGATTTTGATAGAGTCACAGAACCATAGAATCATTTAGTTTGGAAAAGATCAAGTCCAGCAGCTAACCCAGCACTGCCCAGGCCACCACTAAACCATGTCCCTAAGTGCCACATATTTTAAATACCTCCAGGGATGGTGACTTCACCACTTCCCTTGACAGCCTGTTCCAGTGCTTGTTAACAGTTCTGCTGAAGAACTTTTTCCTAATATCCCATCTAAACCTCCCCTGATGCAATTTGAGGCCATTTCCTCTTGTATTATGTCTTGCTACCAGGGAGAAGAGACTGACCCCCAGCTGGCTACATCCTCCCTTCAGGTAGTTGTAGAGACTCATAAGTGTCCTTTTCTCCAGCCTGAGTGTCCTTAGGTCCCTCAGCTGCTCCTCATCACACTTGTGCTTGAGACCCTTTACAATCTTCATTGCCCTTCTTTGGACATGGTCCAGCACATTCAGTTTCTTACACACACACATGTGACACACAGTTCATCCCAATAGCCACACTCATGTTAGTTTATCTTCCATGTCATTTTTCTCAAGTCTGTTGCTCAAGAAACACAGGTGACATAACTTACCTCCTGCCTGGACAAATAATAACATGACAGAATTTTTCTCAGTAGCAGTGATAGTAGTGGCTGTCTCAGAGGTGGAAATGGTAGCAAGGAATAAAGGAACATGCCTAAAGTGTGCTATATAGGGCATGGAGAACATCTGGCAGGAGGAGACCTAGCAAGGCTGCATCTGGAGCACTGTATCCAGTTCTGGGCTTCCCAATTCCAAGAAGTCTGATTGAGGAGCTGTCAAGCCCTGTAAGCCCATCCACTTCAACACCAGCAGTAGCAAAAACCAGCCTTACAACCATCTATAATACATGGGGGGGGGGGG
>NW_008678782.1:121395-125680 GCF_000695815.1 Acanthisitta chloris
ATTTATTGCAACTTCAATGCAAAAAACACGAAAAAAAAGACTGTAAGAATTTGGATGATGTTAACACCAAATAGGAACTGAACAAATAGCAGAGAATGACAACTCATTATAGCAATCAATAAGGTTAATTTATTATGTTTCTCTGAGCTGTTAACAGATGAAGAAAGCCAAACAGAGATGAACAGGAATAACATGCTGTGCGGTAGAATATTAACTACTTCAGCCTCTTCCAGTCAACCAGAATTTTAAAGTATGTTTTGTGTTTCCTTACACTTCCAAATCTTTTTCATCCATGTGTACAAAGGCATATTGAATTTCCAGAATACACCTGCAGAATTCTAGAAACCCACGAGTCTATCAAAGATTTCATCTCTACCACTACCTTAAAAACGCATCAATCTTTATAAACGGACTGCAAAACAAAACAAAGCAGAAAAACAACAACAACAATGAAAAAGGGGCTCTTCAATGATGTGCAGTCTCAAATATATTTAAACAACAGCCAGGAAAATGAGTGCATAACACCTTGCTTTGCAGGTTTGCCTTCCATACACTTCTGTTTCCTAACTGATTTTTCTTCCAGTTCAAAGTGGTTGCTTTCTGCAAAGAAATGAATCAACTACTGCCAGTGACCATAGTTTGAAATACAGAAAAAGTAATCTCTTCACCCCAATTTAATCTTAAAGATGAACATAACATATTTGAGTCTCTGTATATTTTTCAACATTAGTGCTTTCTTTCAAGAAGAAATATGTGCCATTGTATAACTATTTCTGACACCAAATATATGGCAACAATAAATGCAACTTTCAGTGGAGAACTGTTACACATTTAAAGTGAAAGTGCATTTTTTTTTCTGCACAAGAATTAGCAGTATTTTTCAGTGAGGTAAATAAATACCTGCGCTAAAAAAAACAGCAAAATAAAATATAAATTTAAACAGCTCTTGCCTAAATTCAGATGCATTATATCATGTAATTGTGTCCAGAATTTCACACAATCAGTTGCTGCAAATTTTCTTAATTCTTTTTATTTTTAACAGTACCCAACTTGGAGAGCAGTTCTCAAAATGTCTTAAGTCTTTCAAAAGTGTTTAAGATTGATACATATCATTGGAGAAAAGGGGAAGACTGAGACAGTTCAATATTCTCAAGGCTTTTATTCAGCAAAGCATTTTGCACTTTAATTGGTAGGAAAGTCAGGGAGACCTGGTAGGTCTTGCACATGTTGCAGGTCAGTGGCTATTGTTATTATGTAGATTGCTCAGAGACCTGTGGCACACAACATGAAATTCCAGATTTGCTGGAATTTGCTGCTTGTTCTGGATGCTCCTGTTGATTTGAACTGATTCTTGCTTGACAGTCTCTGAGGAGTCCTTCACAGTCCAGATGTTAGGCAGTCATCCAAACTCCTTTACAGCAGGAGAAAGGGAGCAGAGTCTCCAAAGGTGACTCATCTCCAACAGCAGTTATTTATCTTCTGATGGGATGACCTGTCATATGCACATAATTCTCTCTCAGTCTGGTCTTTTGACTACAGTGGAGGCCTTGGTGAGTAACAGCAGAGCAACTGTAGTTGTGCAGGCTCAAGGACTTTAGACACAGCAAAGCTTATCATTAGAGGTAAGGCCTTTCAATAGACCACTACGTCAAAACATAAAGGGAGGTGAGATGAATCTCCTCAGATGTACCTGACAGCAAAATAGAAGGAATCACATCATCTTAACAGGTGTTCTAAATCACATATATATGTATATACATACACACACTTGCACACCTGTTTCAAGGCACATAAATATGTAGTGTGCTTGCTCTCAGTAGGACTGTGCTTTCTGGCATCTTTGCAGATTTTCTGTTGTTTGCATCTCAAGCAGTGCCTGGAATCTTTACACTTCTCTGTAATTTTACCAATTCTTTATGGAAATTCAGCCAGACAGCTACTCTGTGAGATTTTATTAATCCCACAATAATGCATTAATACCTATCTTATGTAAATTATTGCCTCATTCTCACCCCAGGGACAGCACTGTATGTGCATATGGCAATGCACTGATCAAGTACACATTACAGCATTGGATCATTGTCCTCCAGGCTGGGACAGCCTCCTGGCAGAAAAGAGGAGGAGTACATGGAAGAAAAACTGAGGAAAGGACTGTTATTTCACTACATTTTCATTTAGTAAAAAAAAGCAACAAACAAGCACATATTATTCATTAAATGTTTCCAGAATTTTATCTGCTGTTTTACTGTGATATTTGAGAAGATTGGAGTGGACACACTCTCAGTCTGTTTGTTTATATGGAGGCTGCCAACAGAAAGGGCTGTTTGTCAAAACGTGTAAATTGATTTTACAGGGCAAAGTATCTGTAGCATTTACTAGTTCAACAAATGTGGGGGTTTTACTTAAAAATGAAAACAAACATGAAGGAATGTTTTTTATTTATATGATCTTTTACTTGGGAAAAAAATTATATGAAAACCATAACTTATTTCATAGAGTCATATCAGACCCCAGTACTTTCTGGGTAGCAAAGATGAAGAACATTAATACACCTGAATTATGACATGTTATGGTTTGACTAAATACCTTATAATTATTTATGTTTCAAATACTGGTACCCCAGAGTGCTGTGCCTCCTTACAGAATGTCTTCAATAGGCTGGAGATATGGGCAGAGAAGAGCTATCTGAAGTTCAGTAAGTGCAAATGCAGGGTCCTGGACCTGGGTGCATGGTCTCTTCCAACCTTACCCATTCTGTGATTCTGTGTAATTAGCAAATTTCTTTGTCTTCATTATGTTGATATAAAATATTGATGTATAAAATCTTATAGAAATAATTTTTAGGGTGTTTTCTGTACCTTTAAAAAAAGACTAGTGCAATTAGGACTGCTGGAAAAGGTTACTCACTGACTGATGCTATGATTAAGACACATTTCAGAGGTGTACATAACTAGTTCATAAGGAAAAATAGGGTTGCATCCAGGAAGAATCAGATGAAAATCTGCCGCATTGGGTGCTACCCTTAAAGCAGAACCAAAGGAAAGACTGGTTACTCAGAAATCTGAAGATGAAAGAACTGCATTATCAGTTAAATGAGGAAAAGGCAAGGAGTCTGCAGGCAGAGGCATTGCTTGCTGTTAAGCACCATCACATTGAAAAGCTTCCAAGAGACTCTAATGGGAAGGACTGTGGGTTTTAAAATCTGGATCATTTTTAGAAACATGGTCTTGTAACTCAGATGTTTTGTATTCAATGAAGGAGTTGGAAGAGAATAAGCAAGTCTGTTATTTTGATAAAGAGCAAAATATAATGTTTCCATTGGCATCTGATGATGAGGAAGTAACGTTACGATTCTTAACTAAACCTGAAACCACAGATGATGGTCAGAGTTAACAACAAACTGGTACTAAAATGCTGTTGTATACAGCTACTGAGATATCAAAGTTTGGCCATAAATTAGGCAAGCTTAAAATTCAGCAAGTGAAATCCTATCAATGCATCCCATACATTTGGATTCCAGCTAGTTTTCATCAACAATTATTAAAATTTCTAATAGCACAGAAGGAGCTCAACATTCAATATTAATGTAGTGGGATGCTGATAACTGGGTGTAGTACCTGGACTGCAAAGAGTTAAAGTCACTGGAGTAAATGGAGCCAGTGTTATCTGTCAAACTGATGAGGTTAATTTGTAGCTCCTGGATGAGAAGCAGAAGTCTGCTAACTTTAACCCTAAAAGATATCCAGAGACTGCATTGCATTGCTTCATGTTGTGCCTGCACTCACTGATTCAAGGATTGCTGGTGTATCACAGTGCTGGATTTTTGCTACAGTACAAAATGTCATTTCTGAAATTACAGCTGATTTGGCTCCACTAACAGCTGCAATACTCAATATTGCAAACCTAACAGGAACAGCACAAGCACCCACATGCTTGAGCATTGTTGTGGTGGTTTCACACTCCCCTTCTAATTCTCCTGTCTGCCCAGTAAAAAAGCCAAACAGACAGTTGTAACTCATAGTTTAATACAGGTAATTGAATGCCAATACTGCATCTTTAGTCACTGCTGTGCTTGTGGAACTTTTACAAACAGTCTCACTCCCTCCAAACATTAAATTAATTGGAGGACACGCCCCTGCAAAGGCAGAAGAAGCAACAACAGCAGTGGGGCAAGCACTTAATGAAATAGAAGTTGAGATTCCACCTGAGAAGTATAAAATCCAAAGTTAAACAATTTGAGCCACTAAGGGGTAACCTGTCCAGACCAACCCCTCCAAGAGTTGTT
>NW_008678782.1:125718-134509 GCF_000695815.1 Acanthisitta chloris
AGACATGAGCCACCCACTAGGGGTGACCCCCTCTTAAGAATCTAAAGCACTTTTCCTCTGCTCTGTTAGTAAGCTAAGATGCCATGATATCACTCAGCAATGCAGATACTGGACTGAATTAAAAATCCAGTCCCTCTCAATTCTGAAGAGTAACAGGTCTGTTAAGGCTACAAATACCAATTAGCAAAAAAAATGCCTGGTGATGCACAGACGTTGAAAGCAGTTCAGTACTAGTGATACATACATGTAGGCACACAAATACAAAGATGTGGGAATACATAAAACTGATTTTTAATTTGATTTTTAAATTTCAACATACCTAGAAAAAAAAGCTTGTGAGATTCAAGGCTTCATTGTAACATAACATTTTAGCATCTAACATAAGCAAGCCAAATCTTAGAATAGTGAAAAAACTCACACCTTCTGTACTAGAGTTCAGCTACATGCCAGAGATCTATTAATAGAGCTCTTAAAACCCAAGAAGGGTCTCTGTACTGTCTAAGGCACTGCTCTCAGAGTTGACAAGGTCAGCTAAAATTCCCGTGTGAATTCAGCGACTGCAAATTCCTCCAGACACATCTAAGGTACCCTGGCATGAGAAAGTGATAAAAGAGCCACAAAACCCATCTTATCTCCTTCAAACCTGAAAACACCCTTTGAAAGTTTTTTTCATGTAGTTGTGTTCCCTTTCATTTGGCCATTGGCCAAATCACTCAATAATCTCAACAGCTCCTATTAGGAGTAAGTAGATTTACGTCACTGCTTTCCCCAGAGGAAACCAGATCACAAGCTGCTAACACGCTTTCTAGAGCTGATGATCAGGTCACATAGAATGAAAAACTTTTGCATTTTATTCCAATTTGCTCCTTTCTTCATTAAACTCTCTACTGAATCTACAGTGTTTTCTTTCAGTAATATTGAACATCTGTGAGAGTGGAGAAGTCAAAGTAAACCCAGTCAAGAAAATTCTATGTAGTTATGCTAAAAAAGTTCTATTTACAGGTTTAGGTTTCCTATTAAAAGAGGTACAATATGTCTTCCTGCCCTGGCTTTATGTCTTATTATACATATTACCAAAAGTAATGTATATAATACCAAAGGATTTCTGTATTCTTAAGGCGATTTTTCACTCATATTCTCCTGGAATGAAAAGCAGTTGTGCAGCTTTCAAGTCATAACAAGGGGATCAATGCTTATTTTGTGAAACATTTTCCTTTCTCATCATGATGAAAACCAGCCAGTGCTGGTAGGTAACCCACTATAAGCAATTCAGCCATCAACCATTATCTAGGGCAAGTGTTAACCTGACCTCCAACAAAATCCTTATTGTTCCCTTTGTTATTCCTCTTGCTCTCCCTCCCTAGCTTAGTTATGATATGAAAATTTTATGTGAAAAGAAAAATCCAAGATAATTCCCTTCTTTCCAGCTTTAACAGCTGGAGTTGACAACTCATAATAAAGTGATGTTATGATTAAGCCTTTTTGATCATGCTGCTTTTGCAACATAATGTGGATTTAAGAAGTGATCAGTGGTTTGTATGCCTATATAGTTTCTTCAGATGTATGAATATGCCTTTCCTTCTTTAATGCTTTTAAGTGCTTTGGTGCTATTTGTCTGTGACAATCACATTAGATTCTCAATGCTGCCCCAAAAATGTATTTCTTATGTACTGCATTGCAGTGTCCAAGCAGAAGAATCTCAGATACTTCTGTTGACATGTGAGGAGTCAATGCAGCATCTATACAAATCATTAATTATTATTCCTATTTATTGGCAATAAATTGATTGGAGACCATCTTATTATAATACAAAAATAGCAAAACAAACACCAACCAAAAAGAAACAAAGTAAGAAGGGTGTATCCTACATTATCATTTTTTAGCTGTCATAATTTAACAAAAATTAAGATATTAAGTGTAAAAAGAGATGCATAACATCTGAAAGGTGTATCTGAAAAACTGAGTATATTCTTCATTAAAAATAAAGTATTACTGATTCTATCAAAAGTTAGGAATTTCGAAGAATAACAAAAGATGATAATACAGTAGATGTCAATTCAGAAGTAGTGTTGTCTCTAAATTCAATGTTAGGAAAGATATCTACCCCTACATCACCAGATTCAGAAACAGATGATATGATTATATATATTATACATATTTTTATGGAAGTAGAGCTAAATATAAGCTAGAAATTTAACAGACTACCATTATCTAGTGAACAGGTCAGAAATTTAGCTAAACCAAGCAAAGATCACAAGTGTCAGGGTCATCACGCCCTTAAGAACTAATACATCCTTCTGTAGTTGTGAGGATGGTGAGACACTGGAACAGGCTGCCCAGGAAAGTGGTGGCCGACCCAGCCCTGGGGGTGTTCAAAGCCTTGAGACCTTGAGCATCCTGATCTAGTGGGGAGGTGTCCCTGCCCATGGCAGGGGGTTGGGACTAGATGATCTGTAAGGTCCATTCCAATCCCTAAAATTCTATGATTCTATGAAACTGGAGGTTCCCCTGACTCAAGTGCATCACCTTGGACTTGGTCTTGTTAAACTTCATGAGATTTCCATGGCTTCACTTCTTGAGCTTGTCTAGGTCCCTCTGGATGGCTTCCAGTCCTTTAGGTGTGGAAACCACACCACTCATCTTGGTGTCATATCCAAACTTGCTGAAGGTGCACTGAATCCCTTCATCTATCTCATTAATGAAGATATTAAGTAACACTAGTCCCAGTACAAACTCCTGAGGGACACCCCTTGTCACTGATGTCTATCAGGATTCAGCTGTTGACCACTACCCTCTGGATAAGACCATCCAACCACTTTCATATCAATCTAATAGTCAACTCATTGAATCCATCTCTCCAATTTAGAGAGAAGGGTGTTGTGGGGTACCATGTCAAAGACTTTACGGAAGGTACTGGCTGTAAGATTATAATTACAATTTGGTGAATTATTCACCTAATTCACCTGAGGGCTACTTCAGTGGGTACTCACAACCATTGAAGTCAGCAGTCATATCATCCAAATCAAAACAAATACTTTCGCATAATCTGTTGTGACTTTTTATCTTCAATCCTTTTCAGAAATGCTTCATCATGAAAATCTCTTAAATGTTTAGAAATCTCACCCAAATATTGTCCAATAAATGCAATCTTTTTCCATGCATTGTCACAGCAGCACAGAGCTCCTTCTTCTTGCTTTGCACTCAGTCTTTGCCAATATCTTCCTTGCCAAGGAGGTCTATTAACAGCAGTGATGCAAACAAGATATTCTCTGTGCTATTCCTCCTTACTTGTAAGGAGCTCTCATTTTTACCCTGGGATTCAATGTATCCACAGAGACCTATTGCCTCTGATGTGTGGTCTTTAAGAGCTGGGAATGAGAGACCAACCAGAGCAGAGCAGAGAAGGGCATTCATAATAAAACCAGCTTTGTTGTTCTTGCTAACCAATGCCAATTTGCAAAAAGCAAGAACTGTTTTCTGAGGATCTCAGAGGAAAAGACAGAAAAGCCTTTTTTATTGTTAAATGCTATATGAAGTGTTGCTTCAGATTGCTCTCAAATGCTATGAGAGCTCTGAAACAAAATAGCTCTTTTATAATATACGCTAGTAAGTTTATTTGCTAATCTACATTAATATTAAGAGATTGCACAGAGAAACTTATGGAAAGACACATTATACTTAGAATTATGAAAACACACCTTCTGCCCCAGAGACCTTAAAATGCATATTGGCAAGACAGAAAATAGGACACTTGAAATTATGGAAAATGACCTGGAACAAGCATTCCAAATTTCCCAACTTCCAACAGTTGCCCTGATTATATATGAATGAATGAATGAATGAATGAGTATATCTGGGATGTTTTGGTCTTTACAAATGACATAGAGAAATGACTGCCAAAGAGTGTTTTGTTTTGGTTTTCTTTTTTGAAAATGGTTTTCTCCTGTTAAACCATCAAGCAAACAAACAAATTCTCCTAGTTAGGATGAACTGAGAAAGCTCCCTTGGCACAAAGCTTTAGCTCACTAAAGTTAATAAAGAAACGATTACACAAGAGAGAAACAAAGCTGAGGACTCTAACTCTCTTTCAGTATTGGTTCATTTTCAAACAAACCAATTAAAAGATGTTGTTCTACCCTGCACTCACAGGAACATGTGTGGATTATGTAAACCATAAAATCCCCGTATTCCAGAATATTAGCCAATGTGCCCCAAGTGGAGTGATACAATGTTTGTCTTTGAAGAAAGACTTTGTATGAGAAAACAAGGACCTTCTTCACCTTTAAAGCCTCTTAAGATGAATGCTAAGATTAGTAAAATCAAAAAAGCATCCTTCCCTCCTGGTGCTACTCGTCCCAACAGAGCTGACTACTGATGGATGAGTAGCTATGAGAAAGAGCTGCATCGTTATCCGTAAGAAACAAAAAGCATACATTTTCAAATTGTCTTTCAGATCGCATATCATCCACAATAACTTTCTTGAAAGCATGGCTTGGTAGCTACCTGCTGTGAACATATTGCAGTCTACAGTCTAGGTCAAAGTCCTTTCCTATGGGCATAAATACTTCCCTGTACTTAAGTGGAATGTGGAGAAGGGCCCAACATCACAGAAATGTTCAACTTTCAGAAAGTCAGGAAAATGGAAGGCACTATGTAGCTTCAGTCTGTAATACTGAGCACTGAACAAGCAGTGACTAAGGCCAAAAGTAAACATCCTTATAATATGGGAGACAAAATATCATATCTGCTGGAATGCAATTTGACTAAATGAATTTTAGGGATCTGCAAGTAAACAACAAAAATAAATGTAACCTTCCCATTCTAAACTTTATCTTTGATATATGAAGTGATGGAATTGGGGTGAATAGTTTAATAAAATCAGGAGCTGCTACATCAATGGGCATTTCCTGTTCCATATTCCTTGGTCCTTACTGATTTGGTACAGGATACTAAAGTGAATTCTAACTAACCAGCATAAAAGAATATTTCTTCTCTCACAAACACAAATATCTTTGCTGATTAATGACATGATTCTCAGAAAGCACTCTGTGTGTCTCTAAGGATCAACATATTACTTAGACTAAAGGATTAAAAAAACTAACCTATGCTTCAAGCATAATGTACAACTGAAAACAGTTATTATTCAGACATGAATTGAGGAAAAAATTGCTCCACAAAAGAAATTTGCGTTTTATTTTGTTTCAAGGAACTGCCAAGAAGAAGAATCTGAATGTTGTATGACCAAGAAATTAATTTGTAAAATCAAAATGTGAAATCAAGAACCCCTGTGAAACTTCATTTCAGTGTATGCCTCTTCATTTTTATAGACTTTTGAATAAGATTCACACTGAAACATGACTTTTATGAGACAAAAAAAAACCCAAACCTGATCTAAAAGGTTTATGCTATGCTCTTTCTGAAATTCAGAAAGACAGACTAATAAAGATTTAGTTAAAATGCACTCTAAAACCCCTAAAATAAACCCTCTTCAGGTAAGTCTTTTATTTAAATGATTGGAAAATACATTACCAAAAAAAAAACAATCCTAGCAATTCTGAACCAAAGTTTCCAGCTACTCCAGAATTATGTAACAATTTTTCCTATAAAAGCGGAAGTCTTAGACCTCATAGATTCACTCCCTCTCCCTTTTGCTCCTGAGGTTAAAGTTAGCTTGAAGTGAGAAAAGGAGGCAACCTGGAAACTTGTTTGCCACCTGGAGCACTTCCCTCCAAATTCTATCTCATCATTTACGTTCAAAACAAATCTTAATCTCTATGATTTATTTCAATTTTTGTTCCTAGTTCTTACCCAAAACTTACAATAGCTTTCATGCCTCTGTTGCTTCTTTGAAGCCACAGACATAAATTTTGTTAATTTATTATTTGCAGAGACTGATGTAATTTAAGAGCAGACTTGAGTTGTTACAGCATTCTCACCATCATCACAGGCTTCACAAATCCCATCCATTCTCTGCATAAATATTAAAGCTGGTGGCAGAACACTTAACCTTAACCTCCTCTCCCTGAGTTATTTTATCACCTCTGTCACATCCATGCCAAAAATCCTCACTTGAATTCAACCAAATTGGCCCTACCGTTCAACAGAATTTAAAAACAATTAACTATATTGAACATTGCAAACTCATTCCTGCCTACAGCTTTTCTTGCCCAATTCTAGCCTTGCCCAAGGATGCCATAGATAGGTTTGCAGTTCTGCGATCTTACAAAGTGCCAGAAATATTGCATACGCGCATGTAAAATCAAATGAGAAAGAGGCTGATGTTTTAACAGATGGATTTCTATGCTCCATGTCTATGCTTACTTCAGATTTTTACGTGTTCAGTGAAGGTGATCAACTGGGCCAAAGAGCTCTTACTGAAGATTCTGTAATGCTATGATTCTATGATTTTATTTCCCTACTACAGTAAAAATTAATGCACAACATTAAAAGAATGTGTAATATGTAAAACCCAGAATATATCAGATCCAGTTAAATGTCCAGTTTCTGAGCTTAAATTTTTGGACCAAAGCACTTTCAAAAATAGACAGTCAACCACTGGTCACTGAAACTAATACACCATTAGTATTCTCCTCTATGGAATTTTTTCCTTTAAAAGTTATTGGCTATCCAACACATCACTATTTCAACTAGTCAATTTTTATGGATAGCTCAGTTCATTGTTAAAAGAAAACTTAATTAAAACAAGGCTGATTTCTTACTCAGTTTCTCTCCAGAAAAAGATTTAAAATTAGGAAGATGATAACCATATTACTTTATCAAGGCTTCTGTCCTAAATCCTAACCTAATAAAAACAGAAGAAGATTTAATTATACTCATCCTAATTTTGCCTACCTAGATTCTAATGGCAAATGGGATAGTCTCCTACATAGAAGTTCCACATATTTGGCACATAGCTACCTTGAATATCTTGTTTCCTAGGCCTCTAGTATTGAAACCAACAGATTTAACCTTCCCTGCACAAGAATTAGCTACTATGACATTGCTCTGTGGGGACTCCAGTAAGTCGGGAAAAGTTTTACAACACATCCACAAGGTTCTCATAGTACTTCAGCAAGATGTATAGCCTGCAAAGGCTAATACTCTATAGTGCAACAGGAGCTAATGCAATTTCAGTGGGCTGGGAATTAAGTAGATTTCAACTGGTAATGTGCCAAATGCCACCTGGGGCACATCACTGAGGTTCATGGAATTTTGTGGGTTTCCTTGCAATTTTCTTTTAAATAAGATTATATTAGAACCATGTCTCCTCTGAAGAAATTTGGCATTACAAGTTATGTAATGAAAGTTACATTATATACTTTAAGCTCTCTATGAAGGGTAGACTTTTAATTTTTGACAACAGGTCTCGATGTTCATTAGCACATCACTGGGTATTTTTCTTGGACATGTCTCTGCAGTTCTTCTGAAATAGCATGTTTGTGTAGATTTTTATTAAAAATAGAGAAGTGGTTGAATAATGGTGCTTCAAATATGCTGTAGACATTGCATGGGCCCATACACTCATTCAAGACCAGAACGGCCCTGTGGTTACAGCATTTGTTTGGGATCTTGGAATTATCTCATGACCTTGTACAGCTGTGAAGAAATATTTGATGCTCTGGACTTTCATTCCCACCAGTAAAGCAGGTGTAATACTTCCTTCTCTCACCTGTTCAATTTCGACTATCCATGTGCTTCCAAAGAATACAGCCAGAAAATAATAGGATTCCTTGGTAGCCAGTGCTGTTTAGACTTACAGAAGTATCTCTATGTTGGACTGGCAAAGCCAGAGGAAGGGGAATGAAGTATCAGGATTTTCATGGGGAGGAAGTAACACAGACAGGAACCAAGAACTTGAATCTCAAAAGTCTTCAGGTCAAATCTTCAGTTTTGCCGTACAAAGTTGGTAATAAATATAATTTCTTAGGTGAACATTTATGGCATTTATAGCACCAACCTAGGAGCCTGTGGGTTCAGAGCCACAGAGAGACAGGACAACTGACCTGAACTAGGGTTGAGTGACAGAATAAGTTTTAAAAGACTAGTTTTCTTCTTCATATGCTTTTGAGGTCCCTGCTGCTGAATGGGAATAAAAGTTGAAATAATTAAATATTATGAGAAAAGCCACTATTTCAATATTTCTGGCCTGACCAGAACCCAAAAGGATCAAAAGAGTCAGCATTTCTTTTTTTCCAGATTCATGATTCTGCAGATGTGTGTAAGCATCAGGGTCCAAGATCTGAGAAGTGCTAAGCAGATACAAATCTCCCTCAAGCTAATGGGAGTTGCAGGTGTCTGCAGCAATGGCAGCAGTGAAGATATCAGCACACATAAGGGTTGTAGGGTCAGGATCTTGTCCAGGTCAGACTGAATCTCTAAATTCTTCTCAACAATCCTGCTTGCTGATAAGTTAAACTAGAAATTTTCCTCAACTTTTGTATCCTCCATTAAGAACTTCTGTTCTCTAGCAATAAAATTGGTGATTCAGTGAGCAAATTATTCTCTTTTCCACATTTCACTGTTCTGGAAAGCACTGTAAGCTCACTACTGAGCTTTGCCACAACACCTAGTAAAGCCTACAGAAAGACTGCCACTGACTTCAGAAGGCTAGATTGTCATACAGGCTGACAGGTTTTTATGGTCTAGATCCTGAGCTGTTGAAAATTCACATGCCTTTATTAATACTAACACCAGCTGAGGACCTGACCCTCTGTTGCACGTTGCCTTTTCATTTTATGTCCACATCTATATTACTAGATTATATTATTTTATAATATGATAACATATAATG
>NW_008678783.1:0-26571 GCF_000695815.1 Acanthisitta chloris
TCCTGCCGCCGCCGCCGCGCTCCGGCACTTGGGGCACTTGTTCGCCCCGCGCTGTGTGCCCTCCTCGGCCGTTTGAGCGCCGTCCTCGCCCCCCGAGTTGTCCCTCCGTGTCTGTGTGATGTGTCTTTCTTTGCTCGGTCTCTGTCGCCTCGTGTCACCCCGATAATGCTGCCGTCAGACACCGCCGTGTCCCTCCCGTGCTCCTTGCTGGTTACCGCGGCTGTTCACCTGCCTAGCATCCTTTCTCGGTTTAGCATGAAACCACTCGTCTTAGTTCTATTTCCAGCAGGATCTAGATTTAACCACGATAGGTGTACTAGAAATGTAGAGGCTGATTTCGCTAGTCACCTAGAAACCCTTTTCCTCCCTCTCCACTTCCATCTAGGCTGAGAGTCTGTGTGGTTTCTAAGTGACTGAGAGAGGTGGAATAGGTAGGAGGGAAAAGGGACTGGAAACATTAGAAATAACTTGGAGGGAGGAGGGTGGAATCAGTCTTCTTTGCTGCTGCTGCTGCTGCTTGTTCCACTCCGGAGAAGTAGCAGCAGGAGGTGCTGGAGGAGGAGGATTTACAGCAGAGACTCTGGAGACCCAGAGCCAAACTCCGACTGCTGGAATTGCACACAGGCTGCATATGCCACTGGGAGGTGGTGGAGTGTAGTAATAAGAGCAGTTGTTTTTATGTATGTAATCACTTGGATAATCGCAGGGAAATCTGCAAGTGAATTGGTCTATATCAGATTATTTGCTTTTTATGTTTGGTTAATACTTATGCATTAAGGAATCAGAAACAGCCTTTTAGAAAACTGTGGGCAGCCTTTCTTTTTTTGTTTTTTTTCTTCTTTTTGTTTGGAGTTGGGAATAGTTTAAAACCCACAGGTTTCTGGCTATTAGAACTCTGCAGTTGGATTTGCAGTGTAGGTCTGTTGTTTGTAAGAAGTCATTTAATGCCGGGAAATAGAACTACTGATTGCTATCAGACTCCTCTTTCTCCTGCTTTGGGTGCTCAGATTGAGCAATTGGCCTTCATCTGCAGCAATATGCATAGGGGCAGATGTGTGTGAAGTGCTTTGCTTGGTCGACACTAGTATTAGCTGAGTATTAATTCTTTTTTTAAACTATTCCCAGTGTCTCTGACTGATGGTGGTTTTCCAAGTGTCTCATTTGTTTCTGCCGTTAAGTGCCTTCTAAAGGAAATGCAGGTTGCTTTTGAGGATCTGAGTATTGTCTGTAGCATAGCAGAGTTGCCATCAGGTAAATTAAACTTGTTTCTGAACACATGAGCAGAGCATGACCTTGGATATACTGACCATGAGTTATCAATCAGCTACCAAACTGTCTGCAAAACGAACCTGTTCTGTAGTTTTCCTCATTCATGTATATGTTATTGAATGTTCCATACATAGCTATAATCAAACAGATTAATTCTGGGGTTTATATCTTGTTATGCTCTGACCGTTGATTTGGAACAAGACAAAAATATGTTCAAAATATGTCTCCTCTCCAGAAACACTTTCGGAGTGAATAACACTTCTTTTGGAGATGTATATTGTTGCAAAGCTCTCTCTGGAATAACCCTGTGAGGCATGCACTAGACAGTGAGGAAAGCTTTGTCCTCCATTATGAGTTGAAGTGCTTTTTATCCCTTGAGATATTCAGCCCTGGAAAGGTATTTTTTTTGCAAAGTTCTTATAGCAGCCATAAATACTTCGGCTGGAGAGACTTCCTGTGTGCTGTACTTTGCCCTGTGCCGTTATGGAAAGACACCTTGATTTTTGTTCTAGGGAAGACAGGAGTGAAGCAAAAAGCCACAGAGAGCAAATAAGTAATGGGGGAAAACAAACCCCACATAACCCAGACTGATTTTTTAATTTTTTTTAACTTTAGAAAATGCATTCTTGCTTTTATAATTCCATGAGAGAGTGCTACATATCAATTATTATTTTATTCACTAGGGCAGAATTTTAAGGGTAGTGATGCATCTCGAGGTGCCCCAAATCTTCGGAGCTCCCATTACATCAGGAAGCTGTTACTTTAGAAATATTGACCATTAGTGGTTTGGACTTGTTTTTTTTTGGTTTATATGTGGACTCCTGACACTTACGAGCAGTAACAGAGAAGGAAGAGATGTACCCACATCCTGCACTAGATTTGCATTGAAGATGATTTTCATGGAAAATGGAACAGAGTTGTAAACACTGCAGGAACACTTGTTAGTCACAACAGTGGTGGAATTATGCTAACACAAGGCTAATACTCTGTGGTGGAGTTGATACCATGCCTCTAGTGACTTGCATGTAACTCAGCAGATGGATTTTTGGTTAGATCTCTGTCAGGTAATTTGATGCTGCTGAAGTTCAGGGCGGAGAGATCGGAGCATGACTCTGAGTTTTGGTTACTGGTCAAAGGAGGGAATGGTGTTAAATAAGGGCACATTTAACCCCTCATTATTGAGAATGAGAAATCCAAATTCCCAGGCATATGATTTCTCTTGTCTTACAGAATTTAAAATGAGATGTTACCATGAGTCAACTCAAAAATATTTGTGCATGGGACTAAAGATTTTCAGCATGTGCAGTCAGACATGGGATATTTTAACTTCCCTAGTGTTAGGGACCAGACCAGTATGGCCAGCATCATTTCAAAAGGTAATTGTAGTATTTTCCTCCTTGTTTTCCAGACTTACCCACCGGCTGGGAGGAAGCATATACTTTTGAAGGTGCAAGATATTATGTAAAGTAAGTTGAATCTTTGTCACAATACTATGATTTTTCAATTAGTTTGTCGAAAGGCTGCTGCAGTTTTGAATGCATTCCAAACTGGATTTCAGTGTTATGCTGCAAATCTAAAAGTGTTCAAGCTTGTCATAGCATATGTAGTCCTTTGTCTACTGAATCCTGCACAGCTGAGGCAATTTCTTGAGTTTTTGTGTTAATACTTTTAATTAAAGCTGTTTAAGGATGCAGGTTCAAATGCAATTTCTGCTGTGAGAGTAACCATCTAATAACAAATGTCCTTGCAAGTTGAGAATATGTTGAATTTGTCTGTTTGACATTTGTGTACATACCCTGCCATGCCTTAAATGCTTTCACAAGGGCAAGATCTTACTTTGCCACTGGGAGAAGGGTCTTGATTTCAGCCCTATTCTCCAATTACATTGTTTAAAGCCATGCTGAAGGTTTGGTTTGGGTGTTCTCTTTACAGACCTCCTGTTTCTGCTTTTAGCATTGATTTTCATTGGTTTTTTTGTTCAGGCCTTAGTATGTTTTGAGGAGTGTGTTCACTGTGGTGGACTTGCTGTGTGTATTGTCTTTTTGAATAAGACATGGAAACAGAGCTCTTATGTAGAAGTCCAGGGGGCATATTGATTGGATCTGTACAAACTTCTTACAAGTTTTTCTTACAAGTTTTCCTCTTCAGATATCAGGCCATCCTTATCTGGAAAATGTGAAAGGGCACCTATGTGTATTTGTCTGGTTAATATGCTTCTTTTTTTTGCTGTTAGCTAGCAATTCACAGGCTTTTCTGGATTCATTCAGGAGTTTTTCCTCACTGCACTATGTGTTTGGTTTGCTGTCTTTAAACAGTGTCATCAGTGGGAGAACTTTTATGAGTGAAGGTTGCTAGTTGGTACTTTTCAGTCTTAGTGCTGAGTAAAAGGTGATGCTGTGCATAGGATGCATTGTAGACATTGGGAGATGGACATTATGCATGTGTTGTCTGGTTTATTTTATGTAGGAATGTGTTTGATTTCATCCTAAACAAAATATAAAATTATGTCCTGAAGGATAAAGCTCCAAAACTCTGATCAGAATAGGGGCTGTGCTCTCTAGGAGACAACTGCTTGTTAATACCACATGTTTATTTTGCTGTTCTGTGTTTCTTTGTTTACATGTTCTGTCCTGCCTTGAAATTTACATTACACGGGTGTTGTGTTGCAGCTGCCAAGAACTGCCCCAGACTGAGGACAGGGGTGCACTACCAGTGTCACCTCTGGAGTTCTGTGCAGGCTATTAAATGAAGACAAGTGAAAATTAAAGCAAGCTGTGTGTCTGTGTGCATGGAATATAGAAAGAAATTCTTCTGGACTTTGAGATGGAACTCATTCTCAGGGATTAAGCCTATGAACAATGTGTTGGCTAGCTGTAGTAGCTGGAAAATAGCAACTTGAGTTTTCTTGGACTAAAAACAGTGTGCGAACAGCTATTGTAAAGTAACTGATGCACTTAGAGATAAACTTAACGAGTGGTAGGTTGGTTGTGTGTTCTTGTCCTTTCAAGATCTTGTGTTCAAGGTGTTACCCTAACTGTTAGGATGCCCATTGAGCTGATTGTTTTGCTGATAGCCAGTGCTAAATAGCTCGGGTTGTGTTTGGAAGTTGTGCCGCGTCTTTGAAAACACGTTGCACAAACACTTCTCTGTGGTTTGATAGGTGTAGGAGGACAGCAGGGATGGTGCTGTCAGGGCTGCTGAAAGGTTCACGTGGTCTGACCAGTTTGGCATCCTTAGTTAACTAACTACGCGTTTGTTTTGTGGCCTCTCAGGCTGAGTTTGAATTTCTGCCCGATGATAGCTTCTCCTTTTCAAGCTGTCTAGCGTTCAGCCCTGCTGGTGCTAGAGAAGATGTGAGAGCTAACACAGTCAGGGTGACAACATTATAATCACTGCCTTCCAGTCTAGGCAGTGGAACTCTGGGTGATGTGTTGATTGTAATAATTCTAGTTGTCTGAATTTAAACTACCATGGGGCTCCAGCATGAGGGGCAAACATTGTGGGCTGTTGTAACCTTCTGCTGTACAAGAACCCTCATGATAGGATTTGTAACTAACTTGTTCATTATGTACTGATTTGCTAAATATTAACACTTATTATGTTGATAGCAGCATAATAAAACTATGTTAAAAGTAAAAATATTGAAAGCTTGTTTGTGGCCTGGTCTGAAATAAATAATTGTTTTATGTTCTGTATGAGATACAAAGTTAGAAGGAAATAGATGTTCATGGCAGCTATAGATGCATTCAGCCATGTGAAACTTGTCTGTTGCATTTCTGTGGTGTGTCCAGTGAGAGAGGGAGACAAGAAGGAAAGTCAAGTTTCCTGATCACATAAATATTTTCACCTAACTTCTGAGGCATAGCTTCAAATATGTGGGTTGAATAGGAATGTTTAACAACCTTGCTTTATGGTAAGATCTTAATGCTAGTCTGTGTTTGAAAATAAAACCCTTTTGAAAATTATTCTTCTGGTTCTTTAATAATAGGTCTTCAGTGTTCCAAGTGGGTGTGTTGCTGAATCTATTACTGTGCTTTTTTTGGCTTTGATGTAGTAAACACTGTATAATCAAATTGGGATAATGTCGAGGAGATAATCGTCAGCTAAATCTTAGCATTCCTTGGACTGGCATGTCAAACAAATGACTCAGGATACAGACTGCATCCAAATGTCATTAATTTTAAAGGATACTGCATTTTTTTTCCTTGGGATGTGTACACTCATTTTCAGAATAACTAAATACCAAATGGTGATTATTTTACACATTTTTTTTCTCCCATGACATTGAATTTGTTCTGGTTTTAAGATGGAAAGGTACACTGAAACAGGAATAGATAAGGAGTTGTTTCCATTGCATATTGTGGTTTTCTTTTGGCATAGGGTTGTATTAGTAAGTTGATGCTAGCTAGGACTGACATTTTTTGCAGGTTTTCTTTTGATTAGTAGAATTGTAATACGTGCTAATGACATCCTCCTCATCCCTTCTCAATGGGAATGCCAAAAAGTGTTATTATTTGGAGTTAAAATATACGCAATGCCATGAGAGATTGTATATGTTCTCATGATACATTGTGTCTGTTCTCCTGAGATGTGGTCACATTGCTTAGGTGTTTTGTCTCTCTGGGAGTGAGAGTCTGGTTTTGTTTACATAAGGTTAGACATGTGCACAGACAGCCCTTCATCCTCACTTGATGGGAGCTCTGGCAGTAAACTTTGCTGAAGTAATGCTTGGTTGGTGTTTATATAATAAACCTTTACCCAGAATCGGGGGCTGTATGGCTGTAGAATTGACACATTCAAATATAACCTTTAGCACTTAGTTTGCTAGCAGTTAACTATTCAATCTTTCTTATCATGAATTAAAACAAGATCTGGTGAAATTCCTGTGCTTGATAATTATGGCACAGCAGATCTGAGATTTTTCTTTTGTCCTGCTTAGAATCCTTCATTGGACTAGTTATTTATGTTTAGTGTATTGAGCACTCAGTGAGCTCTGAGAAGTTAAGGGTTTGGGCCCCAAAACACATCTAAGCTGGACAGGAGTTTGTGAATCTTAAATTGTTTCTTATTTTAGGTGCAAAAGGAAATTGCCCCTTGGGTCCATGTCATTATGGTACTTGTCAGTGGAGAAGACATAGCCGGTCATGGGCTTCAAACTCTTCATCTGTTGAGATCAATGAGAATTTCCAACTTGATGTTGTTAGTACCTTGGGGTGACTTCATGATCATTAGGCACCAAAGCACTGGTTCTGAGTACCATAAAATTCCATAAATGTCTTTCTCTGTGTATTTATGCATATGAATGTGTTGAAGAAACCCTTACCTCTAGTTAAAACCACCCACCCATCTACCCTCAGGCATTTGCTTACTTTTCTTGCCTTTTTCCTTTGTCATTGCAGTAGTTCTGAACATATGTTTGTATTTTTGCATTGCATTTGCATTGCATTGGTTTTTTTCTTCCTTTTCAAACCAGGGTTATATTATTTATGTACCTAATTTACCCAATATAGCTGTTCTAAAATTCAATCCAAAGATGAAATTTGTGGAATTTTGCATCAGTTTGGCTTCTCCTGAAGTACTCTTATCTAAGCTGTTTGATATAATTTTGCTGGAGGACTGATACTTTTTAGACAGTACAAAAACTGATTGAAGAAGTTGTTAAAAACCTAAAGAATTAAGAAGGTTCAAGTTTCATTTGTAGAGTTTTGTGTTGAAGTTTACTATTTTCTGGATTTATCAGAACAGTTTTTGCCTGTTGCTTGCTGAAGTGAAGCACTGGCAAACCTAGGCCAAAGCTGAGGTGAGTTCTCTGTTGTATCAAGTAGAGGTTTTGTATGCTTTTATAGGAGGCTTTTTGTCTGTGCAGGTTTGTTTATTGTAGACATGTAGCTTGAAAATTGGGAAGGCAAGAAAATTTATTAAGTGATTAAAAGGGATAAGATCTCTTTCAGCTTTGATTTTGTGTTGTTTACTGAAATAAACCTGTGCTCATTGAGAATTCAGCTTTGGCTTGAGCCTTTGTCTTTTATGTGCATTCTAAAGATCTTTTCCCATTCAGCTGAGGCTTTCTCCAGAAAAATCAAAGTACAACTAGGGGTGTTTGCAGAGAAGCTCTTTCTTGAAAGGGAAAATGGAATTTGAGGAAAATGAGAACAGATCAAACTGTTTTCCTCCAACACTTAGAATTACAGTGTTCCTCCCAAAAATTTAGTTCTTTTTTTGTTGCTTCTAACCTTTATTTTACTAAACTAAAGACTGAAGTTTCTTCTTTTTCTTACATGGTAAAACCTCTAGGTCAAATAGTGCCATAGGGCTAGATGGGTGAACTGGGACATAACATCACAAGAAGTTAACCTGTGCCTTTTATAGTGAGCAAAGCTGTTCAGATGAGGAGAACTCTCAGGGAATGCCTGCAAATTTATTATCTCTGTTAACATTTACTTCTTTATTCCACTGAAATATTTCAAGAGCCAGAAATGCTGCAATGCTGAAGCTGGGTGTGGAGGTGGAAGGATTCTACCCGCAGGAAGAAATGGGCATGGGGCAGAGGAGAGGTGGGACTGCGTCCAAAAAGCAGCTCATGGCTTGGGTGTGGAGTGATGAGGTGGAGGTAGTGGTGCACTGAAGTCTAAAAGGGTGGGAGTAGTTGCAGAAGGGGAAGGAGTGGAGACAACCAGGCAGAAAGGGGCAGTGGAAAGTCAGTGAAAGGAGTAGGAGTGGGAGCTGATTTCCTAGGAGCAAACTTAATGGAATTTCTCCCAGAGGGAAGGGTGGCAAAAGTTCACCCTGCAAAAACAAGTTGTCTGACTCGTGTGCAGGTCTGGCAGGGCCTATTATCCCTGGCTTAGGAACCTGTTTCAAAGTTAGTCTGGGAGGTAGAATATCAAATGTGAATGTTAGCAATTACTGTGCTTATAAACTCTCTCTTCGGCTGTGACGTCTGTGGCTGATATTTTGAGCTGTCTCTTTCCTGAAGTGTGTTTCTAAATTGGGCAGTACCTTGAATGTTTTAGTCTCACTGAGACAGACTTGCAACCATGAGGGAACTTACTGATTTATTTTTTTCTTTTAACCATTACCAAGTTTTTTAACACTTTAAAGAATTAATGGATAATTGTTTAAAAATACAAAAACACCTATATATGAGTTGTTACACAAAATGTTGAAATCCAGGAGAAAGATACTGAAGATACTCAAACATTTTGATCCTTGTTGACAAATTAGTACATTATCTCTAGTTTTACATCCTTGTTCTCCAAGTGGTAATATTTCTTCCCTACTTTGATCTTTATTGGTGATTGAGTTATAACAGCAGATGAAGTTAATATACTATATTTACTATAGTGAAGTGAATTCTTGCATGGACTTTCATTTTTGGTATCCTCTGTGTGAAGAACAGTAAAAAGCAAAGGAAATGCTGATCAATCAAAACTTTTATGTAGATGGTCGCTGCAGTATTTCATAGATAGAGTGATGCATTTTTTTCCCCAAACCTTCCTCTCCTTTTCAAAACAAGGTAACTGATGTGCCCTCTTACAAATGATTTTGGGGAACACACCTGTGTTTCATCTTCCTGTCATGTCAGGGTGTTGCACAGGTTATTTTTGTGTCCTTATCTTGGTCCCCATGTCGTGCAGTACCTGGAGCTGGGGACACTTCCAAAACACCTGAACTGGCAGGCAGGTACCTTGGGAACTTGGCCAACAGAGAACTCTACATGCCCCTATTTGGTAGAACTTCAGGTGGGTGACCTCATCACTGTATACAGCTTCCTCACAAGGGGCAGTGGAGGAGCTGCACTGATCTCTTCTCTCTGGTTACCAGTGACAGGGCCCGAGAGAATGACCTGAAATAGTGTCAGGGGAGATTTAGGTTGGATATAGGAAAAGGTTCTTCCTCCGGAAGGTGTTTGGGTACGGGAGCAGCTCCCCAGGGCAGTGGTCACAGCCCCAAGCCTGACAGAGCTCAGTACTCTCAGGCACATGATGTGATTCTTAGATGTGTCCTTTGCAGGGCCAGGAGTTGGACTTGATGATCCTTGTGGGTCCCTTCCATCTCGGAGTATTCTGTGATTCTGTAACATTTTTAGGTTCAAATTCTACCTGGTGCTTATTATGTTCTGCTTTTGCTTTAAAGGAACTGCACCCACTTTTTTTTTTTTTTCCCCCTGTGGTCTGAAAGTGTTTAGTTGTACTGGATCAAAACTTGTGTCTGTTGTGGTGTGGTGCCAAGCCTGTTTTTCCTGCATATGTTTATGTTCCACTGGCTCTTATTATAATGAATTACACTTTCATTAAACCTGAGATACACTTGGGTTGGCAGTTCAGAGTGCTCTTCAGTGAGCTTCTGTGTGTGTGAGAGGAGGAGAGCTCTCCTGAGAAGCTTGAGGCAAATGCTGGCTGGAAGCAAATCTCCACAGCCCTGACTGCTGGGATTTCTGCCAACGTGGTGCCTGTATGTGTATTTTTTCCATGTTTCAGTAAGTAAATACCTAAATTTAAACTCTTCCCCCTTCTCTCTCCCCCTTCCCTTGCCTTCTTACTTTGAGATGCGGAAGATAAGTGTTTGTTTCTGTCCCCTTCACTAACTCTTGCATTTGGTTGAGGGGAAGGTGTTCTCTGACCCTGATGTTGAGGGGGGAAGATGTTGTATCAGTAGCACTGTCAGAAGTAGAAGTTTGGGGATGGGAACTTGATAGCATAGGCACTCCAGGAGAAGTCTCTGGGAAATACTCCTACTTCCCAGTACTGGCTAAGACAAGAAGGTCTGTGCAAACAGTTGGGTGTGAAGTTGCATCTTTCTCCTCCAGACCTATCAAAGTCGTGTTGAATACTCATTTGAAATACTTGAAGAGAGGGGGGAAAAAAAGGCTTTTGAACAGCATTTTTTGGGGCCTGTGATGGTCTTGGAGCTTTATATAAACAATTAAAAAGATACTTACTTATTCAGGAGGCTCCAAAATCTTGGTTCTTCATGGCTTTCTCCACTCTGATTTAGTATGAACTATGTGTAAGGAAAGGGATATCCTTTCCTGTCCAATCAGCCTCACTTTTAGAATGAGTTGCCTGGTTTTTCTTCTTCAAGAATCTATTATAAATCGTGTTTAATAGAATCGAGTGCTTTAATAAAGTAGTTATGTGCTTTATTAACTGAAAACATTAAAGTGTGTCAGACCATGTAAGAGAGGTCCTGGTAAGCAAAGGTGTTTGAAAGCAAAATACCTAATCAAAGTTTTGATTTCCAATACTGTCTTTGCCATCTTCCAGTTCCAGTATTTTCTGGAAACTTGTATGTTCTTTACTCCTCACTGATTAAATAGGACTAGTGAAATTGTATAAATCCTGATAAAATACAGCTTTTGATGCTTTTTTTTCCCTGAGCTGTACTACTAGCAAAATTCGGGTTTTTTTTTATATTGTTCTGGTTCTCTAATTTTGTGTTAAATCCTGCAGATTATGCAGCTGCTGACTAATGTGTCTAACATTTATCCTTTCTGAGACAATATTTTGGGATGAGTAAAAACAGGTGACATATTTAAAGCCTTTCAATGAACTTGATTTACAAGAAGGACAGAAATCTCACTTTGAAATAAAATGTAAACAACAAGAATAAAGACATGGTGCTCTCAAGTGCCTATGGTGCAAAAAAGGTGTTTTGAATCTGATTGAATGTCAATAGAGGTAATTTGGTTTCTTGACGGCTAGAGAGTAAAGCTGGCTAAGACTGTTGGGTGGGTTTTTGTAGCTTGGTTGGTTGATTTTACCTGTTGGCCACACCATTTTGTAAGGTTTATTTAGTATTTTTCCACAAAGAAAATCCTGTAGATAAATATAAAACCTCTTGGTTGAAATCTATGATAAAGTTTGATGCAGAAGATTGAAAAGAAGACTGCAAACAAAAATACGTTTTTGCAATCAATGGCATAACATCAAGTGTTTATGTTAATGATGAATTTTAATCAGAAGAATGATGCAAGTTAAACCTCATTAGAAATTCATATAGTCTGCCTGATCTTAAATCTCTTTTATGGTACAAACTCTTATCTTCTCTGCTTGATGTGGGTATCAGTTGCTTACCTGTTCTGAAACACTGACATGTTTTCAGTTGTCAAAGCACACAAATGTTACTCACTTTTTTGTATTTAATAACATTTTGGCTGCTACTAATTTTTCAACAAACCTTTCCTTGGAGCAGTGTGGAGATGAGACTAGAAGGAAGCAGAGTGCAAATTGTGCTGGAAAAGGTGTTTTGGCTTTTATTTTCTTTAGTGCTGAACCTTCTATTTCTTTATGTTCAACTCCTGACAATTCAATTACTAAATGAAAGTGTTTTTCTTCTGGAAATTGAAAAACTTTCCCGTGTTAAAACTTTCTCTGTAGTGATTGCCCCAAAGAGGGTTTAAGGACCATTTGTTGTTCTTTAGAGCAGATAAACTTGACAACAAAACCATTACATTGGCCTAATTTTTTAGCTGAATATATTGTACAGTACATACTAAACTGCATGAAGGATGAAGTTTTAGAAGTATTTAGGTGAGTGATGCCTAGGAGAATATAAATTCAATGGAAGAGTGTCCTTTTGGTTGTTGTAGTAGTGCAGATGTTAGATGTTGCCAGTAGTGCTTATATATTCTATGTATAAACACATGTATACAGGGCACTCTGTTCTTTGTCTCTTTCAAGGACCTCCACTCCAAATTTCTTACCCTGGAACATTTGCATTTTGCGTCGCTTTCAAAATATAAGATTTCTAGACATGAGGAAAGACCTGAACCTTTTCCTGAGGTGCCCTTTATCCTCTTGTATTCTGAGCTGAACACTTTGCAATGAGCTTCAGAGCTCACTCTGTGGTATTTTTTCAGCTTCAGGTGAGAGTGCCAAACCTGTCTAACAAGAAATTCGGGATTTCTGTTGCCTCTGATTGCTCACTTTGTGGTCTAAACCAACAAAAAGTGCTATCAAATTCAGCAGTAAATTCAAATGCTTCATCCTCTGCATTATAATCTTTTGTTTGGGTGCCTGCTGCCTCCAAATAATTTGGAATTCAGAGCTGTAAGTTATTTGAAAATCTTGCTGTTTTGTAGCCGAAAAAGAACTAGACACTATAAGTAGCAAACAATCTGCTGATTAGAGCAGCGATGCCCTATTAGCCTCTAAGTGAGGTTTGATGTGTTTCACAGCCGTCGGTGATTTAAGTGTCAGGCTGAGGAGTTGGAATATTAGCATCCTGCGTTTAAATAAGAGGGAGAGGAAGTCTTTTGCAGTCGTTGCTCGCTAATGGGAATGTTTTTTCTTTTAGCGATGCTCTTTATCAGTCATTAGTGCAGACAGAGACGCCTCAAACTTTTAATGGGGATTGAAGGTGTCATCATTTTTGACAGGTATTGCAGTCATTAACTTGTACAAGAATTCTTGTATTTTGGTTATTTTATTACTTTGTTTAAAAAAATGCCTTGTGCAATTGGAAAATGGCTTGGAAAACCCTTTCTGGTAACTTGAGTTGTTTGTTTTTTTCAAGGAGGTGAAGAAATTAATCTGGTGTTGCTTCAGAACCTGTGTGTCTTGTGCAGTTTCACCAGGCCTAGTATAGGAGATATATATATATATATATCTGTTTATCTGTATATAGGAGATTATGTTGCTGGCAGAGTGAATCTGTATAGAACAAACATAATTTTTAACTTGTTTAAAAATGGGTTAAGCACTTCCAGGAAAAACTGGAGTGAGATTTGCTGATTGCCTCTTGTATTCCTAACTTCTTTGCTGAAGTAGGGACCTAGATTGTAATGAATGGAGGTAAATAGGTTTTGGATTTGATTTAACTGCTGCGTTCACCAAGTGTCTCTATTAGAACTGGAGTGGGAATGGGCAAAAGCAGAGCTTAGGAGGGTTTTTGTGGGTTTGGGGTTTTTCTGTTCAAATTTGACATAGATGTGGCAACCACAACAAAAAATCCAATGCAGACAAAAGGTGCATTTGGCAGCTGTTACTTTGTTTTGATTAGAGGCAAAGATTTCAAGTCTTATGATCAGTTTCTTTTCCTTGAGCTGAAGTAATACGGTTTTTTACACTTAAAAGCCTATCTGCACTACTGCTTTGAGTAGAAAATTAAGGATTTATTTATATCAGAAAAACTACTGTCTACAACTTTCTCTTCACCTCTTCTCTTCTACTGCTGTTTGACCTTCTCTTTCTTTTCCTTTTTATTTTATTTCTGTATTTGTGCCCTTATTGTTCACCCTACTGTTTTCACTGTTACTCTGCTTGCTTCTAGCACTGGTAGCTCAAGTAGTGTTAGACATGATCTTCCCCAGTTGGACTGCATGCCAAATTTTCCTAAGGGGAATGTAAATACTGTGAGGTCAGTTCAGTATCAAATGCCTGCAGCCTGAAATGAACCCAGCAGGATTTTCTGCTATTCGCTCAAAATTAAGACCTGCTCAGGATACACTGCTAAATATTGAAAAGTCAAGACTTTATGTTATATATTAAGCTTTACAGATTTATTTTTATTTCTTTAAGCTTATTTTTTCCCCTAAGTAAATGAGTGAGCACTAGGGACGACTTACTGTAATTGTGGTAATTAACAAATGTGTTCAAAAACCTGAAGGATTGGATTACTTGGTTTCTTGCTAATAATAAGGAAGAAGTATTTGTTTGCATGTTTGTCTGTGTCAGATTTAATACAGTGACACTTAAGCATTGAACTAAGCTGATTTTGACAGCAAATAAAATCTTCAGCCCACCTATTTCTCCATGTTTGCCTTCATTTCCTTCATTCCTCCCTTTCTCCCTGAAAGGAGAAAGGTGGGGAGAGAGGACTGTAGTAAACTCGAGTGGCAGAGCAAAGCCAAATTGCTGTTTATGACTTTGTCCTGTGCTTCATACAAACCTGCTGGTCATTCTCTTGAGGGGGAATTGCTCACTGTATTTCCCTTAGATCAGTGATGCTCTTTAATTGGCTATGTGGTGGTTTGAATTACTTACATCTATGTGCTGCTAGTGACTAGTACTTCTTGTTTTACAAGGAGTGGAAGTATAGATTAACAATTGAACTTGAGGGGTTTTTGCTTTGTAGTGCTGCTGTCAGTAGATTGATGTAATTTAGGCCTATTTGTCTTTCAGACTGTTGTCTGTGAAAGACTGGCTGCTATTAATTTTGGCAAAGGAATCCATCTAATTGATGAAATTAAAGGAAAATAACCTCTGAATGTTAATAGACAAGTTGGGGATTGAGTTGTTCTCTGGTGTTTCCTGTTGGCCACATCATGACAAGACTAATTCATTCTCCATTTATCTCCAGGTATTTTAGATGTCATGATAATGTCACTCTGAAATGACAACAGAAAAATATGGCTTGTGGTTGGGGAGTCTCTACTTTCTTCTCATCAAAGCTGTTTTCATTTTGTGAGGACACGAATAGTATTGTGGTCATTAGATAAGTCCAAACGGCTTTACAGTGCTTTTGTTATGTTCCTGGTAAAGTTTTACCAGCATAGCTGTGGTTTTGTCTGGGAGCCTTCGTGATACTCAGATGAGGAAATATTTGATTATTGAATTCTGTGCTTTGATTTTTCTTAGTGGATTAAAGTGGATATTGAAAAGAACGGTTAGAGGTATTGATGAAAAACTACAGTGCTGAACTGAGAATACAACAGATTTGCAAATGGAAAGCATTTGTAGCTGTCATGTAAGCAAAGTAATGTTAAGTTCAAATGAATACATTATGAAATGGCTCATTCTGAAGCAGAGGATAAATGTATTATGGAGTGTAAAGCTGTCTTTCAAGAATGCTACTAAAATACATTTCTTGAACAGTTTTATTATTGCTTAGTTTTGTGCCATTGTACAACATTTATTACCAGACATTATTTCCTTGGAGGTCAACATTGCATACCATTTCTGTCTAAGAATGAAAAGCATAAACACCTGTGTGCTGAGAGAAGGACATTGCTTAAAATGTTCAAGTCAAAATTCAGGTTATTGGCTGTGAAGTAGTAGGAACAGCTCATCTATCAGTTCTGTGCTTTCTTTTAAAACCAAATGCAAAGCTGTTTTTGTTGCTTAATCAAAAGCATGTGTTGGGGGATTTTGTAGCTGTTTGTGAAATGATGTACTAGTAATTTCTAATGTCCATTTGAATAGGATGGAATTTCATCAGCAGGATGGTAAGTGGTATGTGACTAGCTGAGTATGGTTCATGAGGCTTGTTTGGCTTTTTTGGCTTTTACAACACTTTGCAGCAGTGCTGTTGAGTTTCTCAAGTCAGGCAATAAGGACATGGTAAGCACTAATATGTGCATAACTTCACCACATGGATTGACTTTGTTTTGGCTTCTGGAGCTGCCTGAGTGAACAACACGTGTCCATTCAGCTCATCATTGCATCAGTGCTTCTCTTGATTCTGTAACCTCAAGATTTAATTTGGGAAAGATCCTGTTGGCTGAGTTGTCTACAAGAAGCTTTTTTTCCTATCAAGTAGAACTTTGGTCTGTTTTAGGAGCTTCTTTTGAAGTAATGATGCTGTGATGATTGAACATAGTTTCCTGTGCATCATTAAAGCTTGAAGAAAAGTGCTGATATTTGTTTTCTATTGCAGTAGGAAAAGGTGCACAGGTTTATTTTCTCAAATTTGGTTGCATTTGCTGCCTTTGGTACAGCTCCATTCCCATTGAAACACTGTTTCCTGCTATTGCTGGATGAAAAATAACTAGTCAAGTTCTCTGAGAACTGATTTCCTCCACGAGTGCATTTTGGGGCTGACATTACATGTTGGAGTGTTGTCTCTCTGCATACCACTGGCAACTCTTACACCTGTATTTAAACAACTCATCTCTGCCCCTTTTTTACTTAGATTAAATATTGCTCTTCCTAGTCAGTGAAGATGGATTCTTGAACTTCTGGTAATGAGTTCCACTGCTCTTACAAGTTGCATCTGGTAGATTTTGTCATTTTAAATAATTGAATCCAAAACTAGAGGAATTTATCATCCCTGAAATTATGTGGAGCTCATTGGCAAATTCTCTTTCTTTGCATAGTTTTTGTTTTTAATAACTGTAAACCTAACTTTTTATTTAAATGAGGGAGATTGAGCATAGCTAATTGTTTCAAATCCTGATCACACCATAGACAGTCAAGTCTATTTGAGCAACTCCTGGAGTATCATCATGTAAAAATTAAAGTTACAGGAAATTATATTGCTGTGGAAAAACTCATTTGCTTTATTCCCACAGGCACTAATTATCAGTGTTCTAAACTGAAACGTGGACTTTTCTGAAAAGGATCCTTGTAAGGAAAACATAATCAAGAGCTGCTAAAATCTCTGGTCTTATTTTTAGAGATAAATGGTGCTATTTCACTGGGGTTTTTTTCCAAGTTAGGTATTGAAATGGTAAAAACAAAGCAAGTTGCTTGACTGAATTTCACATAATGGTGCATTCTTAGCACTCAGCACTCAAATAAGAGATGGGAAGGGAGAAACATGGAATTTCATAATGCATTTCCATAACTTAGCAACATGGGTTTCAACTGTGTGTTTAGATACTTGATTTTTTTTTTTGTTTTTAATTTGCATTGCTCGTGTTTCTTCATTTTTTGAAGCAGCTCAGCTTTTCATGCTTTTAGACTGTTTTGTACTGCATGAAATAATGGAAATGTTTGTTCTAGAGTTCTGTGCTTAGAGCTATTTCTGATTGATGTTCTGATAATTCTTTGGACCACCAAAAATTATATGAGATCATTGCTTATTTCCAAGCTACACTTAGATATTTAATAAATTAATTGATATTTACCTCCTCAAGGTGTAATAAAGAGTATATAAATACTGTGTGTGGGACAGTCTTTGAAGCTGTGATTTTATTTTCAGTGGTTAGCTCTACTCATCTTCCACTGTTCTTGCTTGATGCTGTTATGATTCACCTAGTAGTATAGTAATGGCCAAGGTAATAATTTGGGAACAACTGACTCATGGAAAGCTCTGGAAATACAAGGCCTAAAGAAAGCTAATGGCATCAGGATAATAGCTGATGTGCAACTGGAGTGAGAGAAATGTTTTGAGTTACACCAGTGAGCAGGTTGTTTGGGATGAGGCAGCCTCCTCCTGAATGGACAGTTTTTTGGCATAAACCTTTTAGAAGTGGAAAAGAAGGTAAAAAGATTGCTTAGTTCTTCTCCAGGTGGTCAGCAGCAGCACAGACAGACAGTCCTGGCAGCTGAGGAATGATTAATACCTCACATGAAGCTAGGACAGGAATCTCCATACAAGAGCTGTCTCCTTTAAGCTGAGGAGAACTGCAATGCTTTCAAGATATGACCTGTCTTGGCAGTAGATGAACTGAATAGTGGGAATTCATCAAAACTTGATGTATCTTTGGAACCTGTTTTGTGGCAGCTGAAGTGGTTCATGTTAAATATTTCACATGGCTCAGCTCTCCCTTTTGAAGAAGTCTTTTAGCTAACCAAGTTAACCGTCTACTTGTAGGGGATCGTTTTGCTGCAGAAACAGATTAAGGGTGTTCTTTGTGGTACCAGATTAATAGGTGGAAGAATGTGAGGTTAGAGGCCAATTAAAATATTTTCTATAGGTAGTCAGCATTAAAAGAATTATGAGGAGATGTGTAATGGTGTTCTATAGTGAATTTATTTTGCTGAGTGTTTTATCTTCTCTATATACTTCTTAATTATGATTACTTAATTGATCTTCTCTTTTTTTTTCCCTCTTTTCTTTTCTCTTTTGGTGTTGCCTGAGGAGAGGGACTTTCCCAAACTGAAACAATAACCATAAAAAGCACATCTGTGTGGTGTTAATGTTGGTTCAAGGATTGGTGGTTTTTTTCCAGCTGACATGTAGTGTTCATTGTTTAGGTAGTGACTTGCAAATTGAAATCCTTTCTTTGCAGATTCTACCACTGGTTTCTTTAAAAATAAATTAAAAGAAAATATAAGAATCTGTTTCTTATTTAACTGTGAAGAAAATTCCACTCTCACTTTCCATGTGCCATGGTGAATACTGAGTCCAGCAGTAGCACAGAGGAGACCATAAGCTCTGTTATTTCAGACTGTCTTTCAAAGCTTTTTCATGTATATCTGAGTTGTTGTGAATAGAGCTACCACTTTCCTGCTATTTTTCCAAAGCTGGATAAGTTGGTTGGTTTGGGTTTTAATTCTTTGTTTCTCCTTTTGAGCCCAAATCTTAATTGAATCTTTTATTTTCCTCTTTGTTAAGATAAACTTAGAACAAATGTCTCTTCACAGACTGAATATTCTTGCAGGTTCAGCAAGGAAACCACATATATTTAACAAAAAAAATGCATGGAACTTTGTCACCTTTTGGTATTCCCAGAGGTGGTGGGAACTTAGCAATGAATGATTAGCATTCCCAGTGCAGAGCAGGTGAGTGAAAACAGCATCTGTGAATAACCAGTGTGTTGTTGGCATGAGCTGTATGACCAGTGCTGTCCAGACATAGCAATGATCTGTTGGAGATTACCAGAAGTTGTTCCTATGTTGTACCACTTGCACGATCTCCTGGCAGTGCTTAGGGAATCCTCAGCCTCTCAGGAAAGTGGTTTTGTTAATAATTTCACATGGAAAATGAAAAGGAGATAATTCCTTTTGATTCTTGCATGTGGAGTTTTTGTGTCACAATGGCACTGCTTTGCACTGACCTTTTCTTGCAATGATTCCTGGCTCTGTTTAACAAGATTTCCTATTTGAGAGGCAGCACTACTTGCTCGAATTCAGTTGACATCTTGATGATGTTAAGCTTATGAATTGACAGAACTGCATGCCTTCAGGTTAGAAAAAAACAGTAATCTATTGCTATTTGTGTTATATTTTTATCACTTTCATTTAAGGGGAAAAAAAAGTTGATGCTATGGCCTTGATCCACATGGTAGAGAAAACAGGGTCAGACTCCAGTTGAAAAAGCCATGTGACTGTAAAGGGTTGACACCTGAAATAATAGAGTTCCAGTTAGGCATGTCTGGAAACATGAGCTTAGTTTTATGCTAAGTTAGTACTGGTTTAACAGGAAAATGATATAATAGAACTAGATAATTTGACAAGGGTGATCAAAGATGGAAGATCTTCATTTGAAGAACACCTAGAATACCTCACTGAGGGCTGACGTGGAGAGTGCAAGTCTTAAAAGTGATAAATGGTGGAGAGAAGAGTAGAGAACACATTTGCTGTATATTCCAATAAAAAGAACTAGCAGGAGGAATTACAAATCAAGCAGAGTTGACCCTTGTGGCTCATCTCAAAAGGTGTGAAAGCAGTGCCTATGTCATTAAGGAAAGTGCCTGAAAATGTGGGAAGTGTAGCTCAGGGTGGTGTAGGCTGTAGGTTGCAGTCATGGATGAAGAATGTGTGGTCACTTCTTTGATTTAGTATCCCACTTCCTAGCTTGCAGTGGCCAAAGCAGTGCATCACTGCATCTCTGCTTCTGCTGGGCTCCCCAGGATGTGTGCTGCTGATCACAGCTGGGAACAGGGCACTGTGTTGTGTGGCTCTAACCTAGTTCAGCTGCACTAATCACCAAGATATAAATATTCATCTACTAATAGTAAATGAGAGGAATGTTGTTTTAATTACGGCGCTGCAGATTCTTAGGAATGGCCTTGCAGAGTATCTCTGGTATCTTATCACCAAAGCTTTGATGGATGCTGTGTGTGCACAAAACATTGCTGTATGGGAAGATTTAGGAGTTTGCTTATAGTAATGTTTTGGGTTTAACTTGTTTTGAAAATAAACTCTGTAAACATGAGAATGCTACTGATCTTCCTACTTATGCTTTACTACACACAGATTTAATGAGAGAAACATAAAAGTTATGAAATCATTAGGTGCTATTTGCTAGCTGAGTATTGATTTAGACTGGTGTAATTGACTTCTTGCACAGAGAGGTTTCTGTGAGTTTGTACCTGGCAAAGAGATTTTAACGCTGAATTGTTTTTCAGATTATAAATGGATTTGAAGTATTAAACTTGTACCTGCTTTCAGAAATCCTATGAGATCATTTTAGAGATAGTTGGAGATTAATTTGGATGATACAAGCTTGGGGAGGGTGGAGTGAGATACTTTCAACAGTCTAAATGATTAAATGCTTGCTTACTTGAAAAAAAATATCATTATCTTCTCTCTTCTCCCTTTCTTCCCAAAAGACACTGTTTTATCTAGGCACATGGGCATTTGAAGAATGATTTTTCTTCAACTCTAAATCAGTACTTGGATTACTAGGCAATAACTGCCTTTCCTGTATTATTCTGTCAAGAAACCAATTTTTTGGAAAACATAACAAGTGGGATACAAATGTAGTAGGCCTTTAATCATAATTGATACAATTTTTTTTCTCTGAAGTCATAGATTTGAGTGGTTTTTTTAAATTATGTATGAACTTTTTTGCACAATGAATCTGTAAGCTTTGTTACCTACAGATCTCAGTGTTGGTCAACTCTGAAAATAAATAGTAGTGATTTTCCTGTAGTTTTCCTGCATGTAGCCTATAGTTGATGTCAGAATTTAGAGTTGCAGAGTAAAAGGTAATTACTTACCTTACTATTGCCCATCCTAAATCACTGTAGGTTGTGCACACAACTCTGAAAGGGTTTGGAGTACAAGAACTTTATTAGAAAGCTCTGTGAAAGGTTTAGTCTTTTTGGGCTCTGTAGGATCTCATGTTACTAAAGAACAGAGAAAACCTGTGTTGTTCCTTTTCAAATCTTTGAAAAAGTGGAAATAGACTTCCTGATGGCACAAATGTGTTTTACTGTTAAACTGCATTTGTGGGGATAGACTTGTAAACTCTCTCAAAGGGTAGGAAGCAATTCCTAAATTTGCTGGATGTGCCTCTGGAGTATCTTTAAAAATATGACGGAAATGCTATGAGGAGAATTTAGCTGGTAAAAGCTGCTTAGTGTAACACCAGCTGGAGCCCTACTCTAGGATTTATGTGCTTTTAATGATTTCTCATTTGGGTTGGGAGGAACAAGATTAAGAGTAAGTATATAATAATACTAGAAACTTGGGTTCTCATGTTAGCTAGTAAACAAGTAAGAGAACTGAGTAATGAGAATATTGGAAACTGATAATTTTTGAAGTCAAATGTGTTCATTTAAACTGCTCATCACAAGGAATTAGGTTGTGAAGTGTTCTACCAACACTGCCTAAATTTAATCCTACCAGGTATTCAGCAAAGCTTTTAAAGACATTTGCTGACTATTTTTTGCATGGGTTATCATTTTCTGAAGAGAGGATCAGAAGAGAACTGAAGAATAACTGAGTGAGGTTTTCAAATGTTGATGAAGACCTTGCCATGCTTTCCCAATATTAGGCACTTCGATTTTGGCTATTTTGTGACTACTGCTTCCAAAAAGAAGTCAGTTTAAATCCTGAAAAACAATGGAAGAATTATTTGGCACAGAAGTCAGCAACTATGTCTTGGCATCATCTTCAGCTGTTTAAGCCAGGGTACCGACAGCAAAAGCATGAACAGAGCTTTGAAACAGGAAATCTCCAGTCTTCCAGAAGCAACTCAAAATGGCAAGTGGAATCCACTCTATAGAGACTACATCTTCCTGTTACTTGAAATTGTAATTACTTGAAAATTCTTCTGTGTAGAATAATAACACTTGAAAACTATTTTTGCCTAAAAATAGGTTCTAATAGATTTTTACAGGCTTATTAGATCTTACAATTACTTGCACCTAATCTTTAATCTGTGTGGTGGCACCTTGACATCCAAAAAGATGAATTATTGGGGTGCAGCTACATTTATTATGAATTTTCATTCCCTGCTAGTTGTGCAAAACTGTTTTTGTAGTAGCTGAAGACATTGGAGTAGAGGAAACAACATGAGGAATTATCTTAGTTATATCAAAGGCTGCATTGGTTAAAGTAGCATTTGCTCTGTTTGTCACTGTATGATTTTTGAGCAGGTTTGAAGCAGTCACTGTTTGGTGTATGATTTTTGAGCAGGTTTGAAGCAATGGTGAATTGAGGCTGCTTAAGTGCTGATAATAGTAAGCATGTAAGCAAAACAGGGGAAAGGTGAAAATGAATCTTCAGGTACTGCTGTGCAATCAGTCATGTATAGAATCTTCATAGAATGGTTTGGGTTGGAAGGGACCTTAGAGGTCATCTGGTTCCAACCCCTCTGCCATGGGCAGGGACACTTTCCAGTAGATCAGGTTGCCCAAAACTTCATCCATCCTGTCCTTGAACACTTCCAGGGATGGAGCAACCACAGCTTCTCTAGGCAACCTGTGCCAGTGTCTCACCACCCTCACAGGGAAGAATTCTTTCTGATATGTGATCTAAACCTATTCCCTGTCAATTTGAGGCCATTTCTCTTTGTCCTATCCCTACATATCCTTGTAAATAGTCTCTCTCTGTATTTCTTGTAGGCTCCCTTTGGCCACTGGAAGGCTGCAATTAGGTCACCCCAAAGCCTTCTCAGGCTGAACAATCCCAACTGTGGTCCAAGAATTATAGAGTATGGTTGTAGGTTTGCCAAGTTCAAGGGAGAAAGGTGTTCAGGTTTTTTTATTTGCTTGCTTTATTATTGTACCTTTGGAACAGTTTCCCAGGATTGGTTCATCTTAGCTCTGTCAGCCTTGGGGCTGTGACCACTGCCCTGGGGAGCTCTTCCAGTGCCCAAACACCCTCTGGGGGAAGAACCTTTTCCTAATATCCAGCCTAAACCTCCCCTGACACTATTTCAGGTCATTCTCTTGGGTCCTGTCACTGGAGGTAGAGGAGAGGTAGCCAGTGACAGGACCAGAGATACATGGGTTGACTTGAACCTGTATCACATTCAAGAAGTGCTTCTGCCAATACCAGTTCATCAGGCAGCATCAGCTATTCAGAGAAGAGACTTTTATGCTGGCACAGGCTCCATCTGTCTTAAGAGAGTTTGTTAATGCTGAAATGTTTCTTACTAAATACCATGCTGCCTGGTACTGCTATATGGAGAAAAATCCACCACGTAGATTTGCTTATAGATTTTATGTGGTGTTTTTCCTGTGCATGCATAAGTAATGTCAGCTCAGTATTTCCCTGCATCTCACTCCTGTTTCTATTTATACTTCTAGTTTCCTTTGATTAGCTAAAACAGTAAGTAGGTGCTATTTCTAGCACAGAAGGCATATTGAAATAGAGATGTAAAACTATTCTTTGAAGTCTGCTTTTATGGCTGCCTCCAAAATCAGCAGAAACCTCAGAATCCAGCAAAATTGTTAATGCTATTTATTGAATGACTTCTCTGGTCACAGAAGTTTGGAAAATAATGCTGTTGTGTATAGCTGAAATGGGAGATGAGGCAAGGTAAAAAAAGTGCAATAACAGGAATTGAGCAGAATAGCAGAATTAACTGTTCTGTTTTACCAGTGTGTGTTGAGATCTTTAATAACTAGAGATGAGTTAAAACCTGTAGAATACACTGGTACAAGTCTAAACTTTGAACTTTTAAACGTGACTTTGGGAATGGGGAAGGCTGCTTCCCCTGCATGTTTTCTCTTGACTATCATGTTGTGTGCACGTGTTTGTCTACATGGGAAACCAGGTTTGGTGTTTATATAGTTTTCTCCAAGTTTCTATGTTATAAATTTGTGTCCTCTTTCGGACCTCTAGGTTAGAGTTAGAGGACTATTGAAGTTGTCATAAAAAAATGAATGCCAAGCTGACTGAGCACGTAAAGATTTATTTTCAATCTCCATCATAATAATTTTAATAACCAATCCCTAATTAATAACTATGACAAAAGGTATTTAGATAATGATTTATGTTTGAAATCTCTAAAATTCCAGCAAAACCGGAGAAGAATTGACTTAACATTGCTAGTGTTTCTGTGGTTAAACAGGCAATGAAGGTGGAAGGACAGGAAGGAAGCACCAAATATGCAATAATGGCAAAAAGAATGTTTACCTTGGCTATGAATTCCTGAAGGAATCTGAATCCTTAGATTGGTTTTGGCTCATTACTATAATTAAAACCAAAAACCCCAAACAACAGAAGAAGTTGACTTCAGAAGTGAGTCAGCAAATAATTCATCACACTGGTGAAATAAAGGAAAAGACCATCCATTTATCTGGCTAATTTGTAAGCAGTTGGGTTTTTTTTTTCCCCCCACAGATTATTTGGTGTGTCTGTTGGTTTTAAGGGCAGAGAACATACTCCATACTTGATGCACCTGTTATCACAGCAGAGCATTAAATACATGGACCTCTGTGCCTAGAGATATGCAAGTATTTCTGCCTCAGTACCAGGAGTGTTGCCAGTTGTGGCAAGATGGCTTAAGGAAATGGTTCTGCTTTGGAAAATACTGCCAGAAACAGTTTGCAGCAACTCTGTTACTGGAAATTGACAGCTGCTGCTAACTCTTTCAGTGCCATTTGACACAGCAGGATCATTTTGCCAGCAGTGGTAGGGGCTTTTGCCAGCCCTTGATGATAAGGAAATGTAATTATCCTCGAGAAGTGCATCATCTGTGACCTGCCTCATCTCAGTTCTTGACTGGAGAGACCGTGGGGTCTCTGTCTTTGAAGGCTGTTGAAACTTGACTGCACAAGGTTCTAATTAACCTGAGCTAGGTTTGAAGCTGGGAGCAGGAGGTTGGACTAAATGAACTCCTGAGGTATTTCCCAGCCCTAAATCACTGGGTGATGTTTTGTGAGTGAAACAATGGATATTCTATAAGCTGATAAATACTGTAGTAGCTTTTTTTTTTTTTCCACAGCCATCAGCTGTTAGTTGAGGTGTGGAAGGATGAATACTAAGCAAAAATATATCTACAAACACAGATCTCTTTTCTGAGAAGTGCTTGATATCAGCTTGAGTGGAGATTGGCTTTATTTTGCTGCTTTTGTGTTTACCAATACAGTTGTAATTTACAGAGACTTGTGAACATCTCTGACATTGCAGTTTGTTCAGTAATGATGCAAACTGGCCACCTTTGTGGATCCCAGTGGCAGTGAGAGGTGATTTCCAGTTTAGTCCCCAAGACACGCACAGAATGTAAAAATCTTTACACAGACTTTAAAGTCTTGGCTGTGTGTACCTGGGAGAGAATTGAAGCTTGAAGTGAGGTGATTGACTCAAGCTGAGTTGAGAGCAGAGGGATGTGATACACTCTGCCCTGGGATGAGTCCTGGGAGCTGCACCATCCTCAGGCTTCTCACAAGAGCTGTACGTGGAGTTGGTTTGCAGTGTTGGAGTTTTGTATGTGTTAAGAGAATACTTAAAACGTGTTCTAGGGGAGAAGACCCTTTCATATCTCAGTGCATGTGATGAAAGGTCAATAGCTGAAATCTAGAATAAAAGTTAATGAAGTGGGTTAAGTCACCAACTTGTCCTGAATGTGATGAGCTGAGAAGGAGAAATTTATGATGCTTTTCCTTGGTGTAGTATTTTTAATAGGTTTTATTATGCTTATGGATTTATTTTTACTTGTAGCAAGAATTATTTCTACTTCATATTAGTTGGAATATTTTGTTTGGAAGTGTTAAGTGCTACAGTAACTACTACTAAAAATCATCTCCATGCTACACTGAATTTGGAACTTAGAACTTTTCAACGCAGAAAAACCTCGTTGAAAAGAAGTCTTAGTGACTAAGATTCTCTCTTCTTTTGGGACCCAGACTTGGTTAGGACAAGGCTTTTTTTCCTGGTCTTGTGCTTTACATACAACTCAGGAGTACATATAATGGTAGAGGGAGCTTGATAGGCTTTAAATCTTTTAAACCCAACAGCAGCCAAACAAAACAAACAACACTTTCTATACCTTCTTATGAACGGCCATGAGACATTTGACATTAAATCATTTAAAGTGGAATGGGAGGTGATTGTGACAGCTCTTCTGGGTGTTACCAAACAAAATAATGTTTATTCTATTGGTGTGTGTTTTGTTTCTTTGATTTTTGTTGTTGGTCTTGGTTGTTGGGGTTTTTTTTTGTGTTTTGGATTCAGTAACAGTTGAATATTTGCTTACAATTGCTGTGTATGCAGTAAGTTGCATTAAACAGTGCTGATGGGTAGTGCCCCAAGTGTGTTAACAGTGCAGGTGTAACTTACCCTCATGTATTTGTTATTTGGCCAGTGATTGATACAGTGCATTCAAACTGTGCTATGAAGGCTCAGCTGTATTTTTTTTTTAGGTACTAAGTATCTCTATAACATTATTGTATTATAGATATTTATTGATGTGATACAGAGTTACTGAATATGTATTATTTATGTTTATAAATGATATCTAAATATATGTAATATAGTATATTAATACATAAATATTTATATAGTATGTATTGTT
>NW_008678783.1:26628-35844 GCF_000695815.1 Acanthisitta chloris
ATATATTATATAATAGAGATATATTATGCATATATAATGTGTATATAAGTGTATATAATGTGCCTATAAAACTTATCTATGTTTTTCTATACATCTATATGTAAATTTTTGCTCTTTCAAAAATACCTGGAAGTAGGCTGGAAACCAGTACAATCTTATTTTTTGCATTTCCTGTAGCTTTAATACACTGTAGCTGGGAATGTCACCTGTAAACATGGTAAAGGGGTCTGAACCTCCTTAAATTTGAGGCTCCTGTTGTTACAACTTGCACTAGGAATTTTTATTGTGGTTTAAGTCTGTTGCAGTGCACCTTAAAAGTAAACCTAGTTCGATTTTTATTTTGAATACAGTTTAAAAATTAAGCAGTTCCTTGTTCCATGTGGGAATCTAAAGTGGGAAGAGAGGAACATGGACTTTTGGAGAGAATGTGTGTGCTGATGGACTCATCTTCCTCTTTTTGTTTGTTCTAGAGGATCTTTTATAGAAATTTGATAATATTTATTTGGGGGAGTTGAATTTTTTTCCCATTTGTCATGTTTTTGTAACTCCTGCCTTTTTGTGTCAATAGATTATATCCCTAATCTTCCTTCACAGATGTGTTTCTCTTGAAGAAATAAACTGGGGGGAGAAGCTTTGGGGGTTGTACCTGTGGTCCCATTGTTCTCCATACAGACCTGTAACTCAGTGGAGGTCACTTTTTGAGTTGAAAGGGTTTGTGCTCTCCCTGCAGACTGCAGATAGTGTCACTTTTCTGTGGCAAATGCAGATCACTTCAGGGGACAATAGCTTTGCCTCTTTATGTGGGAGAAAAGCAACAAGTATAGGTACAACTACCTCTGACATATTTGTTGTCTCATTCTTCACTCTCACAGTCTTCCTCATGTGCATCTTCCCTTTTTCCAGTGTATATAGAACCTGACCTTGTCTCATAGCTGTTGTCACCTGGACAAGGTCATTTGTGTCAGCTTGAGACTGTCACTAAAGGACTGTTTGACTCACATGTTGTTGCTCTCTGTCCTGTCAGCCAAGGGGAAGTCAGGCTAAGAGATTATTAGGGGTCAAATGTGACCATCAAGAGATGAATTGATGCACATATATAATGGCACTTGACTACAGTAAGTAGTTTCAAGCATGTCTGGTGTGGGTTAGCACTCGAAGATGATTAATCCCTGCAATGTTCTGTGGAAACAGGCAGGAGCATTTATTCTGTATGGGAAAAATATTATGTAGAGCCTTAAAAATTAATGTCTGTGTGAGATGCTAGAAAATCCACTACTTAATCAGAAGTCTTTCCTAAGTGAATTTTCTGGAGCCTAAAGAGGTTTTCAAATTGGTTTTCATCTCTGCCATGCTCCTGTGCTAGTTCCAGCCCAGAGCTGCATTGCTGCATAGCTCTGTTCTGTGTGCTGGTATTTCCAGTTTGGTTGCTGTTAGAGATTTCCACTCTGCTTTCACGTCTTTAACACGTCCTAATTTTCCTGCCATTCCCTAGGAAAGCAGAGGGAAGGCTTCCTAAGCAGACATCTTCCAAAGTTTGGTGCTGTTCTGCCAACTGATGGGGGCAACAAAAATGACCACAGACACCAACAAAAAGAATAGGACTATTTTACTATTGGTGTTTTAAGAGAATAGAAAAATGAATAATGTATTTATATATAAGGTTAGTTAAGAAAGCTCTAATACAAACAGCACAAACAACAAAGACAATAAGACAAGTAATGCACGTAATTATTACTACATACAGGAAAGAATAGTGATTAAGAAAGATACATCTCCAATTGTCTTAACACTTTATCATCCCCCAGACCCATGTTCACTGGGGAGCCTCTGATTGCAGTGAGGGTTTGGAGAGCCTTTCCTGGCAATTGGGAAGTCCTACACCCACTCGTAGGTGAGATGTCCAAAGTCTCTGCAAGAGAGTCCAGCTTTTATAGGCCAAATTAGCAGCAAAAAATAACTTGTGGTTTCTTATTGTTTGTGTGGATAACACCTGGTGGTTCTCCCCTCCAACCAGCCAAGGCTGGGGCTTGTCCAGAGCCCAGGACATGGGTGGCGGAGCTTCCTAAGACAGGGCATGGCCCTGGCAATACTTCATGGGTGATTGTATAACCAGTACCCAACTTACCTCTGAGATATTTTGCAGAAAGCGCCATGGCCTTGGGCAGATGTAGAGCTTATACAAGGGTCATCTGTAAGATATCCTCCAGGCAGCATGGTCCATGACAGCTATATAGCCTAGGCAAAGGTTATCTGCATCTATGTTCTGTTGAAGAATGGCTAAGGGAACAGGGGCACAGCTCCCAGAGAGCATTGTGCGAGCAAGAGTCGAGCAAAGGCTTGTGGGAGCTTTGAGCATATAACTAAGAAGTAGGCCTCAGGAGTTTAGCTTCTCAGCATTAGAAGTTATTTTTGCAGCATAATGTTGCAGCCAAAGGACAAGCTATCTGGAAAAGCTCAGCAATGTTGCAAACCCAAGGATGAACTATTCCGGGAAAACAAAGAAGGATTCTCCAGAAAACAAAGACTTCTTCACAGCTGCAGCTGCAAGCAGACATAGTAAATAAATGTAACCTGTAGAGCTTAGGTAATGCAAACATGAATAATAGGTATAGTTGTCCTGCAAGCTAAGAAAGTATACAAAGGTAACTTTCAGGGTTTAGGTAATGGTAAAGAGAACAATAAGCACAGTTGTTCATGCACTGTATAAAAGATGGACGATGGCTTACAATAAACGAGTCTTGCTGGACACCATCGGGTGCGCATTTCTCCCGTCGATCTCCCACAATGTTCTGCATTAGGTGGTCTAATTAACACAAAGGAGCACTGTTCACAAGGAATGCAGGATTCATCCATAAGTCAGCTCTGGCTTGGGCCTTTTGTTCAGGCCCTAGCATTTCAGGTGTTTACCAGCATTCAGAAAACAAAGCAAGGGTGAACTTCTGGGCACCTCCTAGAGAGAATCTGTGTTGGTGACATCACCACCGCAGTTAATTTTAGTTCATGTGTCTGGAAAAAAATGGGAAAAGCACAGTGGTACAATGAGGATGAGACAGGAGGAAATTCTAACCAACTTTTAGGGTGCATGGAGTGAAGATTGACATTAAGTTTGGCACCTTTGTTGCACTCCAGGTGCCTATACCATGGTGGCAGTAGCTGCTCTGAAGAACATAGGAGGGAACTAAGTGACAAAGGGCATTGGGATGATTCTTTTTGAATGTCATTGTTTCCTCTGGACAAGACAAACTGTTTGTAACAATACCAAGGTATTACAAGCAACTCATTTATGGATATTGAGAACACCTTACCTGATGAGTCTGCAACTTTTTCACTTGGTCAAACCTGTTTCAGAATGTGAGTCATCGCTGCAGTTGTGTCACATTATATGTACAGCTTTGATCTTTTATCTGACTTATGCTAATTCCTTTGGCTTTTTGAAGTAAAATCAGTGTACATTGTGGTGGGGGTTGGGGGTGGGTGTGTCTTGAGTATTCTGATGGTGCTTGCCTGTTAGACATGTTATTTAGGAAGAAAACTGCTGGAGTTTTGCAGAGGGCAAGGGAGAATTTAAGACAGAGATTGTTTTTTGACTAGTGGAAGCAGAAGAGAAATAAACCTTAAGTTTCTTGTCGAAGTGACCCAAATATTAAACTGTAGCCCTCACTTTTCCTCTCATAAGGCACAACAGAAGTTAGGATGAAGTGGAGTAAACAGTTGTATTTTAGACTAATAATACACTACAAAGCATGAAGCAAGTCTTGCTTGTTTTCATCTCTGGGAGAAGTCATCCTGTTATTATGTCTGTTGTGGCAATGTGTGAAAGTGCCTATTTTTTTGAGCTTCAGAGAGCTATCTTGTAATATTTTCCTCTCTTTACTTATTTTATGGCCTGAAAGGTATCTGAATGTTATATCACTTTTCCAAATGAAGAACAAATCCACCAAATGTTTTTCTCAGGCACCTCTCAGAGCTTGCCGGTCTTGTGTCTAAAACTTCAGTCTTTGTCATCTGACATCATGAAATAGCAACTGCTTGTGGAACTTCTTCCAGAGGTGCTTAGCACCCTTTATCATGAGTATCTGCTCAAGCAGCAAAACCTCATCTTTGTGAGCAAGAAAAATAGTTGCTTTTTTTGTGATGCCTTTTACCAGAACTGAGTTGGACAGTGTAGGACATCAGCAAAATCAGATTTATTGCTTTAAAACCAACAATATTGTGGCTATTATAAATTGCCCAACAAAGCTGTGGTGAACATGAGGTTTAGTGAGATTTGTCTTAAGGTTTTAGTGTATTGCCCAGTGCTGTGTCCCTGTGATTGTGGCTTTCCTGGGCAGTGATGCAGGTGATGAACTTCGAGTTTACAGCAGTTTACAACCAGTTTAGGACCTTGTCTTTCAAGTGTGGTTAAACAGGTAATAGCAATTGAGTGCTGGCTTTGCTCTTTGTGGTGCTTTGATTTAAACAGCGTCTCTTAAGCTTTTCACTGTTTTGTTCCACTTCTCACTTAAAACACATGAGTAATGCTGGGGTGGAGGAGTCTTGGCAGTGAATTATCTTACCTCGATCTGGAAACGAATAAGGACTAGCGCTGAAGGAAAAGGTAAACATCCTTTTTGTACACCACGACTTAATTGGAGTGTGTTCTTCTATGCTAAACTAGGAACTTTATGGTTGGTGTGGTCAACAAGAAAAACTTGTTTGGTGCCTCAGAGCCGAGTACCTGATGACTGTTGTGAAGCTCTTATGGATTTTCTTTTTTCTTTTTTTTTTTCTTCCTTTTAAAATCATTTGGGATGACACAAACTTTAATGCTGGTGTTGACTCTTTATTGCTTTGTTGAGAATTAATGCATTTATGCCAGTGTGTAGCAAGGAACTGTATGATTTTATGAACATAGCTTGGTATAACTGGGGTTTAGAACTTTTTAGACCGACATATTGAAATAAATTTGGTTTAGGGAGATTAAAGTTTAATCTTTTTGGAAGAAGATTCAACAGTAAGATATAACAAAAATGCTTTGAGGCAGGAAGTAGTTTCATGAATATGAGTGTGTTGATTTTTACATGGAAAATGGTGTAGCACATAGGTACCTAGCAAAAAATAAGGATGAATTGAATTTATGACATGGCAGCTCATAAGTTAAAATACATAAAAGTAGCAACAACAAAATTAAAATAGAAGGAAGGAAAGAAAGATGAGAAAAGAAATCAACTGGTACAGCTTTTCAGCGTTCTTAATGCTTGGACTGGTGTCAGTCCTGTTTCTGTAGGCCATTTAATTGTTCTTGAGGTGTTTTACCTGATTTCCCCAGTAGCACTGAAATTAACATTTGAACTTCAGAAATAATGAAGTCGAATAGCTATCAAAAGTGGTAGAGAGTTCAGAACTGCTTTAAGTCAATCTTCTGGGTTAGAAGGTGCTTAGAGTGACAGATGCAACCTGAAACACTCAGTGGTTTTCTGAAGGAAGTTTCTAATCTGAGTATGGCAGAAAATGGACTACACTAAATTTGTGACATAAGTGTAAAGAGCCAATGTAGGGGAATAATGATTGGAAACTTGCAAGGTGAAGGAATCTGAGTTAATCCCTTAATGAATCTACTTTCAGATAGACTTCAGCATTTCATGATGGTTTATTTAAGAGGTTTTCTCACTTAAATGTGAAATTTAAGATGTTACTTCCGCACTCTTTTGCTAGAGATTTTTTTCATCATTCTCCTAGGAAAAACAGCACAGCAAGAGATATTCCTCTTACTTACTACACATCATAAAGAAAAACTCCATGGCTTACAGTCCACTAATTAGCTCACATATGGGTGGCTGAGGTGCTGGTAAACATTGTCTTCTTGGAGGTACATAGTGAGAGGATGAATCCCTTGCTACAACTGATTGGTTAAGGAAAAATAACTGCTATGAGGGTAATGACATATTGGGGCAGGTTGCCCAGAGAGATTGTTGACTCTTTCTGCAGCGCTCAACAGGAGAAAATCTTGATCCATGTTGACCCTGCTGTGTGTGAGGAATTGGTCTAAAAGGTTTCCAGAGGTGCATTCCAATCGAAATGATTCTGTGATTTAGGATTCTGCCTCCCTGCTGCAGGTGTGGAAACTCCTAGGTTTGAGGTAGGATGGTCAGCTGTCTCTTAACGTGTTTTAGGGTCTTGAATTGGCAGAGCAATTCAGCCTAAGGAATGCATCCCTGAGCTGTCAGCTCATCAATTTCTAGATATTGTGTGGGGGAGGAGATGCAGAGAACTGTATTTGGAAGTCTTCTCATAACCTCAAGTAACCTGATGGAACTAATATTTCCATTTTCCCCCCAAAGTAGACAGACATCAGTTGTGTATATAAAATGTGAGAGGATTTTGCTCGTTGGTATTTTATCTTTAGCAGATATCAACTGGCATCTTAATTAATTAGTTACAGATCCTTATCAACTCTTAATGCTCTTCCATGTGAAAATCCTGAAGGTTTTTTCTTCTGAGAAACGTTAGGGATAGAATTTTGCTTCTGCAGTAATTTCAAGTGCTAAAAATATATAAAAATATAGCTGGTAATTTGAAGACTGTCTGGTGGCTGCAATATGCATGCAAGTTAGGGATATGGTTAACAGCCACCTTCTTATCTTCCCATCTACATTAAAGAGAATCTCTTGGAAGTCTTCTGTCAGTCAGAAAGTAATTTATAAGCCAAAACACTCAAGTCGGCAGCTGAGTTTTACTGCACCTTGGGGGCAGAGGGAAGATGCCTTTTAATTTAAATCCACATCAAAGGGTTCTTTTACAAATTGTCCGGAGTCAGGATGGGCACAGCTTGACATTCACACTTAGGACAATGAAGAATTGTTATCAAGGTTTCCTATGGAATTATAGAAAAAGATAAGATATAGCAGTCGTGGGGGGTTTTAGTGGCTTTTAAAACCAATAAAAAATTCTCCTGAAGGTCATTTCTTTTTCTTTGTCTTGCAGTCATGGTTACACCTTAAGAATCCTTTTGGTAATTGTTGTCAGATGATTCGCAGTGTTGCCTTCTTTGCCTACAAGAGGATAAAGCTGCCCCATCTGATGGGCCATTAATGGCCTGTAAGCAGAGCTACTATTTGGAAAAGTTGACAGAATTAGAATTGGAGACCCGTTAAAACTTCATACCATTTGTTTGCTAGAAGAAAACCCTCTGCAAGGCTGTTTGAGGCACTCACTGCTAGAACATGCTGCTGGAACATACTTTACTGGTTTGTAGAAAAAAGCAGAAAAAGGCAAGATGTAGGCAACCCCCCCACTTTTTTAAAAGCTATAATATTCAGCAAAAATAAATAAAACTAAGTGTCTTGCTACTCGCTTGCCTTAATCTTTTTTTTTTTTTGTGTGTGAAAGAATGTGACATTTCCCCATTTTTAAATAGCCTGACTGCTGGCATGTTTAAATTCTGCTTCCTATGGAAGTGTGAATAAGTTATTCTGTGTGGTTGGTTTACCTCTTAGTTTTATTTTGAGACCAGCAAAACTACCAGGCAAGATTAGCCAACTCCCTCTGTTGGAAACTGGTTGGATTTCTGTTTTGTGGTGGGATGAGCATCTGAGTTGGACTTAGTGATCCTTGTGGGTCCCTTTCAACACTGAATATTCTGTGATCTCCCTGGTTTTGAAACTCCAGTGCCAATTAAAGCAATAAAGTAACAATTCTTAATTTGTTCATTATTTCAGCTTGCTGACTGTTAAGATTTTCATTCAGGCCTCCTTTTTTCTCTTCCCTGGTGTGTCTTAGTGGATGCTGTAACAGCCTTTTCAGCAGAGCTGGTCACACAGGATGCATTACAGTTACACAAGTATTATATTAAGCACCTACTGTCTGGAATCTATACACTTTACACAGCTTGTAGCTGGATGTAAATGCTTTGTTTAAATACTTGATATAGAAATGGAAAGGCAATCCATTATCTTAAATGTATTTAAGTGCACAAAGGCTGCCAACATTCATTTTAACTGTGATTTCTGTAGCAAAACTAACTATTGTAGCACACTCAGCTGGAAAAAATGCACAACAAAAATTTGAAATATGTTATAGTTTTCCTCTTCATTATAGAATAAAATGCTGAAGCATGGAATGTTTTATATATGGATTATTTAACTGGCTCTGTTTTAAAGAACTTAACTCAAACAAAGGAGTTATTTTTAAACAGAGATACAAACACAAACTCTGGCAACTCAGTTCCTTAAAAGATTGTGATCTGGGCCCTGAAATATTATGCACTGGCAGAAAGGGTTTAGCTGAATTATTGTATAGGAAAAGGGATCCCTTCAGGTATGGAATGGGCCCCTGGCATGAGTTGGAGCTGTCACACAGTTAGGTGTTGATATGAATGTGCAGTCTCTGCTTTATGCTTCAGTCAGTAGAATCACTGAGCTGGAACCTCTTTTGGACCCTGGACACAGACTCCATGGCCAGTTACATATTACTGGGAGGCTGTTAGAAGTAACAGGAATACACAGTTGTATTTTGCAACAAGCACATGAATAAATTCTGCTGTGAAATGGATATTTTATTTATTTACTTGAGCCTTTCCATTTTGTAAATGAAAGTGGCTCTGGTTTCAGCTTTCTCAACACACAAACTGGACTGAAATACATCCTGCAGATAATCTACATTACAGCCCAAATGTTGCCTTTTCATCAAAGTGTCACTTGTACTGTGCGAGCTTACCAATTATTATGTGTGTAACTTTTCCCTTTAAACATTTGGGCTCAGCAACTGTTCTAATATGAGCAATTTTTCGAGCTCATCACAAGTTCAAGGCATATGAAAGCTTAAAAATAAACAAGTGTCTTTAAAAAAACCTGTTTTGCTAAAGATTTAGTTGAGGTAGATAATCGTAAGAACTGAATTGTTGACTGGGGATATTTGTCTTTAGTTTGTTCTGCACAGAAATTAGAGAAGGTCTTAAACTGCTTAAATGTGTAGAGTTTGTTAGGGTATTTATTCATGGAGATCTTACCTAAAATATGCAAAGTAGTTTGAAAATCCATCACTGGATTCTATAAATTTGATAAATTTACACTTCTCCTTTAAGAAACAAAAAGGCTTTAGTTTGTACTTCTGATCTTCATCTTCAGATGTGCTCCAGGTGCAGATATAAACAGTTTATGCTTGGAAGATAGTTGTAAATGGAGATTCAAAGACATTCTTGAACCACCTGTAGAACATTTCTGTTTGTTAAAGTTTGAA
>NW_008678783.1:35868-37722 GCF_000695815.1 Acanthisitta chloris
CCTCGGTTAGCATTCTGTGGTGACCCATTCACAAGATTTTCTTGCATCTCTTTTCCCCCTGTAAGAGTACTGGCTCCTCTGTGACCCTCATGTTTCCATATCAAAAGGCAGACAAGAATGTTAATAGTTGCTATGGCAATAAGCAATTTGAGGGTCACTCCCATCCTAGTATTTCAGTATTTATTCTTACCAGTAAAGCAAAAGAGAGTCTCAACTTTTTGTTCGCTTTTTTCTTGTTTTGTTTGTTGTCTGATGGAGAATCACACTTGAAAATGTTATTGTTTGAAGGGTTGGGCTGTCAGTGTGTTTGGGTGTTAAACAACACTGATTTGTTATAAATGGAAATTCAGAAGAAGGGATAAACTTAAAATGCATAGCAACTTCCAGTTGCCATGGTGCTTCCACTTGAAGTAATTTTCTTCAATATTAAAATGCTTTTGGGGTATCATCTTTGCTTTTAAGTAGTCACTATTTAAGAAGGAAATGGCTCTGGGGAGAAGTAATGAGAAACTGTTTTGGAATATCTAATGTGACAACCAACTAAGAAGTGTCAAGAAAATTCCTTAGTATTCAAGAATCTGTTTGGGGCCTTGTTTATTTTGGCTCTTATGGCACAGCTTCAAAACACTAAGGAATGGTGGGTTACTGCAGATCACCCCCAGTCCTGTGTAATGAATTAGTTCATCAAGAAACAAATGTGAAGTTGAGTTTGTCAAAACATTGGGCTGATCAATTCAATCGGTCTTCACTTCATCCTGTGCCTGTGTGTGCCAGTTCACGTGTGCTTGTCCTTCTCCCCAGTTCTGAGCTGAGAGTCCTTTTAGCACTGATGCTCTTGTGTCTGTAATTCTTACTTCTGTGATAATCAGAAGGATTCTCTGTCTGGACATAGCACTTCAGAAACATTCAGCTCCTTCTGAGCTTTGCTCTCTTACCTCAGTAATTTTCAATGTGAGAGCTGTTAAGTGTTAGACTTGAGTCCCCCATGTGGAGCTGAGCTGCTTGGACAGAGCACTTCAGAAACATTCAGCTCCTTCTGAGCTTTGCTCTCTTACCTCAGTAATTTTCAATGTGAGAGCTGTTAAGTGTTAGACTTGAGTCCCCCATGTGGAGCTGAGCTGCACTACTGCTCCCTCCTTCCCAGCCCAACTGCTCTTATTTACTCTTGCTTTTTTTTTTCCCAGTTTTATTGACTAATTTTGTTTCAAATGAGCACATTTCATATGTTCTTCTTGAATGAGACCATTGATTTTCAACAAAATATAATTCTTCATTGTTCTTTATTAGTTACTAACCATTTTATCTTGTTCTTGGAAAATAACAGAAGCTTGCAAAAGCTTCTGAAGTGGTGCATGACTTTGATACACAACTAGTAATAACCCCAAAATGGTAGTCTAGAAACTGACTGTAAAAGAATTTGTAGTGAATTTCGTTTGAAGAGTTCTAATACTGAGCATCTCTCTCCGATGCTTTAGCTTCATCCCACATAAAAATCGGCAAAAAGTGTCTCCATAAGTAACTTCAGGAAGTTGTGGGATTTTTTTTCCCATAAATTGTTTCTATTTTAAAGCCATAACATTTAATTTTTTTAAAACTGGAGTTAAAATCTCCTCCCTTACTGTAGTCACAGAAAGATTGCAGCTGGTGGAGTCATTTTGTACAGTGAACAGGCTAATTAACACAAGTTGCATAATATCAACTTGAGATTGCAGCAGTGGCTGCTTTAAAGAGCTTGCATCATGTTTATTCAGATGATGAGTGCTGTGTGAGCCAGCCATGGCAGTTCACTCAAAACGCCCAGGTTCAGAGTTAATTTGTACCTCCTTAATTTGATTGCTGCTGTGGAGCTGCTGA
>NW_008678783.1:37752-59195 GCF_000695815.1 Acanthisitta chloris
CCCACATTGCAGCTTGTAGGTTAAAAAGTCTTACCCTCTGTTCAGTTGGGGCTCACTCTGATCTTTAGGGAACCATCAGTAGTGAAGTGAAGTTACTTCTATTTCTAGGAGTATATATTGCCTCAGGTGGGTTTTGTTTTTATGCTTGGAAGCAACAATCATCTTTTTTTTTTCCTACTTAGTCACTGAAAAGATAACAATCTACTACTAAATATAGCACAGAGATGTTTTGAATGCCATTAGTTCAGGCTATAACAGGACTGAGATCTTAACACTACAAGTAACACTTCGAAACAGCATCCTGCAACTGTTGAAAGCTACCTAATGGGGAAAACTGAAATGAAACTGCAGCTTTATCCCTGTTTCCCAGTACAGTAGAGCAATGGGTGGTTATTTATTCTTGCTAGAAAACTGTGCATTCCAGCAAGATCTTACACAATTTCCTCTCAAAAACTCCAGGAGACCACTCACTGCTGCAATGCCATAGGCTGTGTTCCACTGTCAGGGTGAATGTCTTTCATTAGATAAAAACATGACAATAAAAGTTTGCTTATTTGACACCTCCATGTTGGGTGATTTCGCTGGGAAGCGATTTGGGAAAGAAGCAGAAAAGCAGGAGTGAACACTGCCTTCTAAAGAATTGCCTTTTTGACCCTGTCACGTTGCTGCAAGCAGTTGTGATGAGAACCAGAATGTTTATGTTTGGTTTTCAGTCTAATGCTCTACCAACTCAGGAGCTCTGTCCTCGTTTCAGAGTCAAGAATAAATCACGTCACTTCGGACAGCAGGTCAGTTTTTGCAATGTGCCTACAGATTAGTCTCTCTGTCTGTCAGCAGTCAGCACGACTTAAGTTGGTTTTTCCTCAGTTGAGGTGAGGTAACTGAGCAGTACTGAGGACGTATCTGAGCACTGTGTTAAGCTGGAGAGTTTGCCTGCCAGCAAACTCTGCTGGAACCTCCACATCAACAGCACTCAAGTTGTTATTGTAAATGGGATAGTGTTTTGAGTTAGAATTCCTAAGGGATTTAATCTTGTAGCCTCAGGCACCTCAGAAATCCTTTCAAAAGGGATGCCTGTGCAGACACACTAGCATAGCAATTCCTGGGCTGACTTTAGAGTTACACACCAAAAGTAGTTAAATCACAGTGAAAGATACAACTTGACATGTTTTTGAAGCTTTCCTCACAATGCCTCAGCTCTGCTTTTGCCTCAAAACTCCCTCTGCAATCCCTCACAGGTAATTCCTGCCTTTTCATACTTTCAGGTGTGTTACTTCAAGTACCTTCTATTGTGCCATCTTTCTGAAAGAGCATATTGGGCTGTTCTGTGCTGCTGCTGCTATGGTGAAGCTCATCATTTTAAGCACGTTTAGCAGCTCCTTCATTCCCAGCCTGTAATTGTGTATTACTTCCTGCTCAATTTTAAATGCTTCTGTATTTTTTAACAAGATTACTTCATGTTTTGCAAAGCAGAACTGTAAATTAAATCATCTCATTCATGGAGCTTCTCTCATTGAATGCAAGATGCTTCCAAAAGGTGCTGTTACTCAAGGAGCTTTTGGTGGTGAGGATTTTTCACTTGGTCTCTTCTTCCTGCTCACCAGCAGATATCAGTGATGAGAAGCATAACCTACAACTGTGAGATGTTGAGTTGCTACCAGGGTGATACCATCTTAGGCAGCAGATTTACTTAAAGAAATGTCAGCCAGGATGTTCAGTCCCTTGAGTTCACTATAGCTGCTGTCTGGAAACTGTGGATCTCATTGTCTTAACAGCTGAGTGTGTAATACCCTCATTAGATTCCTTCCTAAACTGACCTGCAGTGTTAAGTGCAGTGTGTGATTGTGTTGCTGCTTTAAAAACACACAGGACTTTTCAGTTCAGGAGGTGAGGAATCTCTTCACATCAGCATCAGAGTCGCCATCAGCTTCAGGCTTCTTGTTTGCATCTTCTCTGTGAATCCCTGTGGCCCTCTTGTGTAACTCTGTGTAAACAAAGGCCTGTTTCCACATTTCCTAAGTGTGTTCAAACTGGCTTTTGAAATAAAAACTGTGCCTTGAGGAAGTTGCTACCAGTGCCTTTGGGCTGTCATCCTAGATTCAATCCATATCAACCTTGTAACTGACTTAAGGTTGGCTTTGTTTGTTTGTGGCTTTTTTGAGGTCCCATCCAAAAAAGATGCCAGAGCTTCCTTAATGTCAGGAAAGGGGTAGAGGGTGGTGTTTACAAGGAGAATTAAATTTATTTCTAAAGTCAGTAGTAATCATGATCTCTTAAGTAGTGTATGAGGAGTAGTGGTCTTAATCTGTGTGAAAGAAATGAGAGGCAGTTTTGGATGTTCTCTAAGAAAGAAGCTACCATTAAAATGCAGTATTTCATTCTAATCTTTATTTCCCTAGTAAGAAACCTGCAGAGTTAGTATGGATTCTTATTTTTTTCAGGGTGATACCAAGAGGACTTAATCTGCCTGAAAAGGATGTAAAGTAAGAAGGGCCAAATTGATACAAGAGGTTAAGACACACAAAGAGGGGTGTCTTAGTTTGGAGAAGCTAAAGCAGTTGTAGAGGTGTGAGATGGAAAGTAAGTGAGAAGTCAGCGTATAAGAAGAGAGAGTGGAGAAAACTAGAAGGGAAATAGGAATACACATTATTCTGTTGAGGTGTCTCTCAGGATACGTATAATAAGACTTCATATCTAATGTAGTATTGGTACAGGAAACCTGGGCAAGGAAGTCTGTGAGCCTGGGAAAGGTCTTTGAAGAATGAAGTAACTGGTTAGTTTGGCTAAAGTAGCCCCCAAGTGTTTCAGCAATCTCCTATACCCTGAAGTAATTGGTAGCTTATGAGTTTGATTTTTGTTCCAGAGTTTGTAGCTAACCTTGTAACACTGAGCTAAAGGATCAACAACTCTGATTTGAGAAGAAGGACCGGCATGGACTGAATTGTCTTTGGCACATCTATGGCTTGTTGGGCTTTCCCCAGGTTACCTTCAGTTAATTTTTTTATAAATGCTGGCTTATTTCTTGCATGCTTGATTGGTGATTTCCTGCTTTGGTCTCTGTGCATTCTTGTTATGAGCTTTGGTCCCTCAACTTGGAATTCATGGCAAAGCCAGGTTTGCTCTGGTGTAGTCTTGCACATAACCCATTCTCTTCCTTTTGTATTAATTTTACTCTTTTCTTGCTGTGACTCCTTCACATCTCAAGCAGCAGAAGGGCAGGAAAGATTGCAGATGCAATGGAATGCTTAAATTTCAGTGGGGCCATGCTGTTGTCATTCTGGAAGACTTTTAAATCTGCTTCCTTGCAGAAGCCATTCCTCTCTCCTTCTTAGGAGCATCCTGGAGATTGACTTCTCTGGTCAACGTTGGTTACTGTAGAAATTGATATCCAGTCAACTGATGCTCAAGTCCCATTAAAACCAATCCTGTCTGAAGTGCTTTTGGCAGCAAAGGCTCTCTGAGTGCTTCAGGGGTTGGTACTGCCAGTAAGATTTCCATGTCTACTTTTCTCCTGTATTCTGGAATGATGAAGCATTCAGGTAGAAATGCAAGTATACATAGGGAACTTGTAAAATATTGCAATGAAGAGGAAATAACTCATCTTTTAAGGAAATAACAATATTTTGTTCACAATAATTTATTTACTAATGTGTAAATTGATCCTGGATTATCACTCTCTCTCTCTCCACTCTTTTTGTTCCAAAATATTTTGTGTTTTTGCAATACTGATGTGTTGGTGAATAGACAAGTTGGATCAGTACTGCTGTTGTTTCTTTGCTGTACCTAAAAATTACTGCTGAAAAAGCATGATTCATTTAGTACTCATTCAAGTTACTTAGTCTGGGATTATCAGCAGCTACAAGGGGAAAATAAGTTGGTATTAAAGTATTTAATCAACATAAGTTCTTAATAAGAAAATGCACAGCATGAGTAAAGAAATAGATGTTATTATGTAATTAGATCCACTGATGGGTTTTGCTGCCATAGTTATGAGGCAATATTTCTATCTAGAAGTTGAAAGCACAACTGTCTACAGATCATTTCCAATCCATTAGGCTCACTAGCATCGTGGTAGTTTGTTTTCAGTTCTCCTGCATTGCAGTTTTCTTCATTCCCAGAAAACAGCGAGGAAGGAACCTCAAAAAAATCCTTTATTTGCCTTGTTCAAGGTAAAATTAGAGCAGTGATGTGAGTATTGCAGATCAAGAAGATGTTTTGACTGTTCTTGCAATGATTGTTGCTTTGGAAGGAAACTCTGAAGCAGACTTTTGGGGCTTGTTGGATAGAGTAGGCATTTCTCTATGAAAGGGGAGTTTTCCTAAGCTGTATGTAGTCTAGGGACACATTCGCTTTGTGTAAAAGAAAGTGTTGGTATTATTTTAAGATCAGTAGGAGATTTTCTGCTGTATACTGTCCAGTTAGCTCTCCTTGTTACAAGATCACTTTCAAGCCTCTCTGTGATTAATTGACTTTCAAAAGCATCTTGATTTCTTGAGGTTTTATTCTCTGTTTATATGTAAGACTCTAGTCCTTGACTAAGTTTTTCTGTATCATGTGTAAAGCATAAATCAGAATATCACTTGGTTTCTGGGACAACAAAAAGGTCTTTTAAGTCCAAGCTGTCAGACAGCTGGTAGCCTTTGTACATGTGTAATGATACCAGGGTATCAAAGCAGCTGTGGTAAATGGGATCTGTTCAGGGGTTATTAAAGACTGGAACTAGTGTGATGTAACTTACTGTCTGGCACATTTAGGAATCCACTTTGCAGGTGTTTTCAGTATTCTTTGGGGAGCAAAATTTTTTTGTTTTCTTTTGTTCATCTGGTTGCACAGTTTTTGTATGTAAATGCTCCTTCTGCAGGGAAATTAATTGTTGTCTTTTGGGAGTTAATACTGTTTTTCATATAAACACATGTGTAGCAATGGCTGAAACGAGAGTCTTCTAGTGCCTTAGTACCCAAATACTACTGTCTGAGATTGTTGGCAAAGTTCTTGTTGGAAAGCACAGTCAGTTCACCTGAGTTACAATATTAGCTTTGGGATATGAATCCATGTGGTTTTAAAGTCTATTCTATAGGATGCATTACAACTTGGGTTTTTTGCATATGTATTTTCTTTTATTAAAAATTTGGCTTGAATTCTAAAGTACCATTAGTAATTAAACTTAGTGACAGGGTGTGAAAATATTCTGGTACGAAATAATGTATCTTTTTAATTTGTTAATAGACTGGTTAACTGGCAGTGCAGGTTCTCTACTCTGACACTATTATTGATTTGACAGATTATTTTTTAATAAGTGAAGGGGAGAAAACCCCCACAAGCATCAGCTTGTTCTCATAAAGGATTATATACTAGTTTCAAAGCAATGCTAGTGCATTCCCTAAATGCATATTCAGGGCTAGGATTTTACTGTGATCTGAAGTGTTCTATTTTATTAATACACTGACACCCATGTTCCTATGGCAAAAAACATTGAGGCTGCCTTAGGGACATTTGGGCCAAGTGGTGTTATTTTATAGGTGAATTTTAATTGTCTGTTAAATGGAGGGTTGTTTATTTTTGTTTAATCAATGGTCATCTAGAGTATAACCTAGAAAGGGTTGTACTAGGCAGACTAGAGAGACTGTGTGTGGTGAATGGTAAGACCTTTAGGAATAAATATAATAAAAGTGAGGTAACTATGAAGAGTGTGGGTACAGCTAAAATCTGCACCCAAGTGTGTTGTGGTATTTTGCTACTTTATTCTGCATATGTGTGTGGGTTTTTTGCTCTCCAGATTACTCGGTGATAAGGAGATGCAGAATTTTTAAAAGTTTTGTTTGTTTCTGTTGTTAAACAAAACTTGCTTTTTGCTTAAGCTAATAGTAACATTCCCCCTTCTTAGAGTTTGGGAAATGATGAATTCTTCCTGTCTAGAAGTAATTTTTCAGTATCACTTTTCTGTAGCTGGTTTGGCTTTCTGCACCACTGTTCGTGGGGGTCTCCTCTCCACTCTCCAAGCTCCAGGTGTGCTCAGCTGAGCCTTGGCTCTTTGGGACCATTTCTGATTGTCCTTCAGCCCATGTTCAGTGTCAGTGGACAAGGCTGGATCTCCATGCCCCGTGGAGTTCAGTGGTGACAGGATTGATTGCTGTTACCAGTTTCCCGTTTGCCTTTTTGACTGCTGCTGAGCTGATGCTTTTTGAAACCACCAGGCAGATCTCCAGACCTTTACTGAGACATGGTGCCTAATCCAAGCCAGAGATTTCTGTGCTTCTCTTTCCCATAAGAATCCCTTGTCAATTAAAGCACAGTTTAAACTACTACCCTGTATCTCAGGCACAGTCTATTAGGGGTTTTCTCAGCAGTTCTCTTTGGTATAATTTTACCTGTCCTGAATCATTTTGTATCAATTGCAAATGATTCCTATGCTCATCACTTGCTTTTTTAGATAATTTCTGAATATATTGACTATAACTGGTCTTGTATTCTGCATCTTCCTGCCTGTCTGTGCGTAGGGCCCTGGTTTTGTTTCATTGTAATGGAAGAGTTCTGAATGAAGGACACTGGCAGAGCTCCAAGCCAGGCTGGATAAGGCCTTGAGCAGCCTGGTGTAGTGGGAAGTGTCCCTGCCCTCAGCAGGGAGTTGGGTTTAGGTGCTCTTTAAGGTCCATTCCAACCCCTTAACATTCTATTATTCTATTATTCCATGACTTTGCAAAAAAAAAAAAAAAAAAAAAAATTATCCCATTTTTCCAGATGTCTGGATCTGGTTAGTATGATGCCATTGCAGTAAATGTGCAAGGTGTGAGGCTTTCCTCTGCAGAGGTGATGTTGAGTTTTTCACAGCATGCCTTAAAATATCTGTTAATTGTATTCTTCCATATAATACCTGATAACCACTCAATACAGAAGCTAAACTTGAAAAAAACTGGAGCACTTTATAGCAGTTACAATCACCATTTGGCATCTTCACTCTTCTGTTACAAAAGTCAGTTTATATGCGAGGTGCACTGTTATGTCATACTACTAATTTTTTTCCTTATTTCCTTAGAATTATTACATAAATACTAATTTAACCAGGTGGTTTTATTGCAGTTGACTTAGCAGCTCTGTAAAATAAATCTCCTGTACTGACATTGCTCTGAGACACTATAAAACTCTCTTGCCTGTAAAGAAACACTTTGTCATTTTTAAGGGGGACTTGTTTTTTTTTTCAATGAGGAAAATGTGGCTGGTTATTTTGCTGTGCTTTTGTCTGCCTTGAGTGCATCTTCAGATCAAACCACTTCAGATTCTGAGAGAATTCTGGGTGTTTGGAGCAAGCCTCTGTTCAATTTTTGTGCCATGTGCCACAGGCAATTTTCCTTGGCCGGCTGAATTGCGGCTTTACATGTTTGCTTTCCATACTTGGGCTGAGTTCCACTTTTTGAAAGGTCTTTGCCTGTGGGTTTTATTTAGGGGCTTTTATGTTTTAAAGATTACAACTGGATAATGTTTGGCTTACCCAGCATCTCCTCTGCCTCCTCCCCCAGCTCCCAGCTTGCTTACTGCCAGCTGAAATAGAAAATTCCTGATTTTCTGGTAGATGGCAGTATTTCCTGCCTGTTCTGCCCATCCCAGTGTTGGCTGGAGGAACTGGATGGCTGAATTCATGGAATATGTGCCCGTGTAGGACTAAGCAAGGGGGAAGAGGGAGAGGGTTTTGTCACTCTCTCAGCCTTTCTCTTTTTGGAGGCATTAGCATGGCCTACACTGAGCACCTCAGCTGAGTTGGGAACGTCCTTTTCCAGATCCTGGTTGTGTGGAAGCTCTGGGAGGAGACTGAGTAGCTCAGTCTGAGTAAGAGGTGATGCTAGCCTGTTGCACAAGGCTGAAAACTGCCTGCAGTATGCATGTACTGCAAACACAGTATATATAAATAGTGTGTACAGTGTATAAAAAGTGTATATGAAGGATTAATTAAGCTCAAATGAGGCTTTGAATTTGAACATAAAGATTAGGATTCTTCTAAGAAGAGATCTGTCGTCAGTACTGCCTTGCTTTAATAGCAGAGACTATCCAGGCTGGTTAAAGCAGGTGATATTTTCAGTCTCTATTTCAAGCTCTCACTATTTCTTCCTCTTTGCAAACTTGCTAGAAGAACAAAGTCAATGCCCACTCTAACATTTTACTTTGGCATAAGCTTGGATGTGGACTGTGAGGACAAAAAGTAATGTTGGAGTAGGATGTGGAGTAAAATGTAATGGGACATAAATGAGGATGGGAAAAGTAGGTTTGCTAAGGGTAAAGAGAATTGCAGTATTTGGTGTTTTCATCCTTGCTGTGCAAACCAGCATGCTCAGCCTCCTTGGGTAGCTGTGCTTTAAACCAGTTAGAATATGGAAGGGGGAGGGAAGTGGCAAAATATTTTTGACTGCTGCTTTTTATGTCTTTGAAATGATGGAATGTTAGGGGAGGGAATGAAAATAGTTCATTGCATTATGGAAGTGCTGACTTTTGTGTCCAAATCAATTCAAGGAGTGTAATGAAAATACAGTTAAAATGTGTTTATCATCTTCCTGTTAATGAAAAACTTCAGATTTTTTTTTCTTTGTCAGTCAGATCAAAGGCACTTTAGAATCATTAGAACACAGATGGAAAAGTCTCCTAAGGAGTTGGTAATTCGCTGACTGGTAAAAGCATTGGCCTTTACAGAAGAGCTGTATAATATCCATGCTGCAAATGTTAAATCACGTGTCGCTTTCCTAACAAGTATCTCTAACTCACTTGCACTTTCTTTGGCTGTAAGTCTACTGGAACTGACCAAATCCTTACGTGTCATGAGGACCACTGATGGTTTAGGAGTATCTCAGTGTGACTAAATCAAATTGTTGATTCAGAAGAGGAAAGAGAATGACTTTTGTAATAATAATAGATTTCATATACGGCATAATTCTGTAACTGTTAGGAATAGAAATTTGTGACTCTGTTTATTCCATTCTTACCCTCTCTTTCCTTCTCCCTCCTCTCTGTCCCAACCCTGAGTAGATAGCTCAGAGGAAAGAAAGAAGTATTTTTCTCTAGGAAACTTAATATTTTTGTTTTCCACACTCTGAAGGCAAATTCTGTTCTTTGTTTAAAAGTTTGTGTAGGAGATTTATGGGGATAAACCGTGGCAGTCCTTCAGTACCTTTGAAACTTTAGATGAAGTAATGAACAAACAAATTCTAGCATGTTTTTTTCAGAAGAAATTGACCTTGTGTCCATTGTATTTCTTAAAAGGCATGTGGTTAGGGTAAGAGCAATCTCTGTGGCAACCTTCCTGCTCTTGCTGTTCAAGCCAAGAAGACCATATGAGGCTCATTTTAATAACTGCAGATTGTCTTACATTCCAAGCTTTGTCTTTTTGGGGTGAGCTAAATGTTTGGAAGGGATTTAGCTTTTGTTTGGTGGGGGTTGTTATTTTTTTAAGTTGCATTTGTATGTTAACTTACACTGGAGCTCAAGTTTCTTCTTTCACATACTTCTGTGCATAAGTTATGCATGTTCCACATTAAAATATTAATGGAGGATACCTTTGACTCCTTGGCACAGGAATCAGGTTTTCCAGGTGAAGTGACTTGAGGTTGCAAAAGCCATGCCAAGTGCTGCAGTGCCAAAGAGGACTATCTTATGTGTAATTATTTTCAGATGTACTTCTTACAGTTAATTATTGCATCACACTTATCATCATGAATAAAGAGTCCTTTCTCCTAACTCTTGAGGTTGTGCTTCTATGGATCATTTAAATACGGAGTCTGGCAAGGATTCTGGGGAAGAAAGTTGACACCTGAGTAGAATTTATTGACGTTTTCAAGACTGAGGAGGAGCTGAGTTATGATTTTTAGGACAGACCTGTTGCCACACTAACCTGCATTCATAAATGAAGAGGCACAGATGTTCTGTACCTAGTTTGAAAGCAGAAAGTTGCTGTGAGAGGGCACCAGTAGTCAGTTCAGCTTTCTGAAGTTGCTTCTAAACTTGAAAAGTTGGCTAAAATATTTGTGTTTTGTGTTAATGAAATCAAAAACCTTGGAGAAAATGTTCATTATAGGAAAATGCAAATGCTGACACTTTATTTCTGCATATCTCTTACCAGGGCTTTAAAGTGAAGAAATGATCTATCTTGTCTTTAAAATAAAACTGGAGGTTTTAAAATTCATATCCAGAAGGAATAAATTTGATAATCATCAAAGGTAACTTCTGCCTTCACACTCAACAGGAAATTCAAATGCCTGTCAGTCAACTTACACAAGTCATTTCTCAAGTACGCAAAAATCTGAAACTGGTTGTCTAAAGAGATTAAAAAGAAAAGAAGTAATATGCCACAGTGTAGCATTAAAGAATCCAAATGCCCCTGTGTCTAAGGAAAAACAAGTCAGCTTGATGTTCTTCAGTACATCACATCTGAAATGTGAAGTGGTCTTACAATTGCCATTGATCATACAATAAGAGCACTAAAATATCTGTGTGTAATTCAGCTCTTTGTATGTCTAACAAGTTTGCAATAGCATTTTTTTTCCTGCATGCACTCTCTGGGTGATTCTTATTTACACTGGTTGGCAGGGGAGTCCGAGATTTTTGCTTTACCTTCCATTATAAAGCCTAAAGGAAATTGCAATTCTAAAATCTGGGGGCAGGTTGGTGAAGGATTTCTTTGTATATTAGTCTATAGAAAACTATAATTAAAACCCCAACCAACCAAGTAAAACCCCCCAAAATAACTCAAACAACAACAAAAAGCACCAACCAAACAAACAAAAAACCCCCACCAACTCCTGTGTTTTGGTAAGTCTTTAGTAATCCAGTCAGTAATGTTTACCATAGCAAAAACTACGTTTTTAGAATTGTTAGTATGTGTGTTTGTCATAAATACGTTTATTTATGGCAGAATTAACTTTTTAAATACTGCTCATGGAATATTTTGATGGTTTAATCTGATGGGAACTCTACGTAGGCTGATTCAGTCTTCAAAAACCAAACAACATGAGTTTGAACACACCTTTCATCAGAGATGTCAGGATTTTAGTGTATCAGCACATTAATGGTTACTTTTTAAAAGCACTTTTTTCTTTGCCTGTCAAACTTCCAATTCTAAACAAGTGACTGAATTTCAGACCCTGTTTGTTCCGTGGGGAGTGTTTGAGTGTTTGGGGGTTGAATGCAGGTTGTGTTTTGTTTGTTTGCTTTAACATGTGAATAATTAATCAAAGCAGGGGAGAGATGACAATGAATGTTCAGGCACTGCTGGGAAATCGTGTATATCCCAGACCTTCCTGCTGGGCTGTGGTGTGACTTCCAGTGAGCTGGAAGCTGCAGGAGCTGCTCTCCTGGAGGGGAACAGATTACAAATCCATTAATCCTCGCCTAAAAATCCATTAATCCTCAATTAATAATCCTCCATTAATATTTAGGGTTTATTTCACGCTGCTGTTTAATTAGTCCTTGCAAGTCCAAGATTTGCCAGGAGTAAAGACCTGTAAGGGAATTTTATTTCTCCTTTATAATTCCTATATATCTCCTTTGCTAAGGAAGTATAACCAAGCCTTATTTTTCACTAGTGGCAGAATGCTGCCAACCCACTGCAGTGTGGTTGGCATTGCTCTGTGAGAGCACAGTAATGCACCTTGGTAATACTGTAGTATCTCAGCATTACAGCCTTAGCAGCTAAGGATTTACCAATAAAGAGTATTAATCCATGATTAATGTCATTTTGGAATTATTCTCCAGTACTACATGTTGATGGAGTAAATGAGATGATTGTTTCGTGGGTTTTCAAATAGAAGTTAATTTGGTTGAAGTGCAGCATAGGATATTGCATGGAAATCTAGAGCTCTACATGAGTTGTTTGAAAGCAGATCTCTGAGGGTTTTTCAGATGGAGGAATTCATGAGATAGGAAAAGCTCAACTTTTGGTTGTCTGGAGATTGTTTCCTGAGCATTTTGTAGCTGGACATGATGTAGGGATGGTCCAGGAGGGTTTGCTCAGGGGGTGCTTGAGTTCTCTGTCAAACAAAGGTGAGTTTTTAATCAATGTAAAACTGCACATTGCAGATAAAAACTTCTTTGTGTATAATGCATTGTAGTAGAAAGAGCTGCTAATGGGCAGAGAAACTTGTAGACAGGTTGGAATAAACACATTTTCAGGCTTTGTCCATTTATGCAGTTTGCACAGTCCTAGTGTGCCTGGACTCACACTACACTGTTTTTTCAAGCATTACTGCAAGTAATTCAGTCTTTTGTTTTGCATTTTCCTTCATTTTAGATGAAGACCAACAACAATTTGTCATCTTTTCTTACTTTATTTGAAGTTATGCAATTTCTTTTAGCAGTTTGCTTTGAAATCTTGAGTCACAAATGCCTTAAAAGGTGCAAAATCAGTGGCAGTCTTTAAACACAGGCAAATTTTGATTTGTTCTTCTCATCTCCTCAGCAGAGGATTAAAGTAATCATGTTCTTGTGTAATAATCAGTGAAGAATAAAGCATTTAATCTTTCTTTTCTTTTTCTGCTTTTCAAGCAGGATGTCAACAATTTGTTTTCATTTTCACTTTCAATCCTGCTTTGTGACTGTTTGGATTTCAGTGTGTGTGTGTGTGTGTGTGTATTTCTAAGTAAAATACCTTAGCCTTAAAATAAAGCCCTTCAGAGGCTGCTTGAAAGAGAAGGAAAGCTGTGAATGAATTGCCTCTGGCTTGCATTGAAGCCACACATCTTGCTCATTAATTTTCCTCTTCTCTATTTGGGCTAATTGGGTTTTTGTAGTTAGGTTTCAGTGTGTAATATGCACTTTACCTCTTAAATTTCCTGTGATTTTTTTGTTTTGCTTGTTTTAAAATGCTTTGGATGATAATGAGCCTTTTACTTATAGGAAGTCAAATCTCCATTGTTTACCTTCCTGTGCTTAAAGATGCTGTAAATACACATTATTCCATGTCAGTGTGAGTACATCTGAATTTTCAAGATGGGTGTTTTAAGAAAATACGAATAGTTTGCAATACATTCTTGGTGTTTGATAGATAACTAAAATTTTGATGGTAGGATTCAAAACTGAAGTGATTTTTATGATGCTTGTAAATCAAATTTAGTTGTTGATTATCTTGTGGGTTTGGTTTTAGTTGTTTTCCTGTGCATCATGTTTGAATGGTATCCTGAGTATAAAATGTATGCTTTCTGAAGGACTTGAAATATTGGAGTAATAATCAAACTTTATCCCTGGGCTGTTGTCCTGAAAAGAAAAGTCAATTAAAAAAAGCATTTAAATTGTTGCTCCCTCTGGTTTTTATTGATGTATATAGACTTTTTCATATTGAGGGATATAAAGCTCGTTAGATCAGTGAAATCGACTTGAACAAAAGGGAAAGCCACAAGATGATGATTTTCCTCTGTGCTGGTTTGGTTTGAGCTGTCACTGGGATTAGATTTGCTTTCACAGGTTGCAGGGGTTGGTACGTGGCCCTGGAGCTCTTAGGGAGGGTAACTCTGAGTTGGTGACAGCTTGTCTGAAAGCAAAACCTGTGATATTAGTGGCTAATCCTGCACTGTGCTGGATCTGCTGCTTCAGCTGAGAACAAAATTAATTAAACAGCTGCACTCTAACTTGTGATTTTGTTGTCCAAGTATAATAAATAGTATCCCTGTTTCAGGCATCTGTGGAAACCCCCTAACAAGGACTCTTCTACCAAGTATCTGATTGAAAATGATAATTACAGACCTGTGTTGTGTAGGAAAGTTCAGCAGCAAATTAGCTGTGGATCAGAGTTTAATTATCCTGTTCACTGGTTTAATAATCTTTCAGTGTGTGTGGCTTGAGAATTGCTCTACTCTCCCTTCCACAATCCATGCTACATCAATTCCCAGGGAAATAGGGAAGAGCTCTGGCCTGCTGGAGGGAGATGTTTGTACTTTGCAAGTTGGTGTAATTTGAAGTGAAAGTTGACTCTGTGCCACAAATTGGTGGGTCATTCATTCCCTATCTAGTGGAAAAGGACATTGGAGAAGCCAGGGGAATGGGGAAAACTTTGGGAAGAAATTGGTAAGTTTGGAAAATAACATCTGGATTTCTCATAAATTGACACTCTCATTCCTTCTGGGCTTTATTTTAGCTGAGAAAAACAGCCAAATGTAGGAGAAATTCTCTCTAGTAGTTTGGTATGTCTCATCTTCAAGGTTTCTTGAAGAGTGGATTTGCTGATTTTCGCAGCATTTGCCAGAAACTGAGATAGCCAGAGGTGAGGATTTGTGTTCAGGCTGCTTTGAGAACCTGCACAAGAATTCTTGGCCAGCAGCAGTCTGGGGTTGAGGCACTGCCAGAGCAGAGCTGCTGTCTTTGTAACTGCACCTGATGGGTTTCTGTACTCAGCCCTGAACCCACACCAACTCTCCACGAGCTGGTTTAGAGCCCATACAGAGCTCTGTGCTGCAACTGCACGTGTGGAGGACTCTCACCTTTCTAGTTGTGAACAGCTGTTTGGTGTGTGCTTTCTATGTCACAGCAGTGGTGCATTGTTGACCATAAAAGTCTGAGTGATAAAAGGATCTTGATGTCATCCCCAGTCCAAAGCCTATCATTTTATTTTTGTTCCTTACGTGTAGAAAGTGTTCTACACTCTTTAGTCATCCTTCTTGCCTTTTTGGGCAACTTCTGTGGGGTTGTTTTTTGGTTTTGTATGTGTGTTAGACACTGGCACAGGTTGCCCAGAGAAGCTGTGGCTCCTCCATCCCTGGCAGTGTTCAGGGCCAGGCTGGATGGAGCTTGGAGCAACTTGGGCTAGTGGAAGGTGTCCCTGCCCATGGCAGGGGTTGGAATTAGATGATCTTTAAGGTCTCTTCCAACCCAAACCATTCTGTAATTCTGAATTTTTTTTCTATTAATTAATTTTTACTTGAAAAGCTTTCTGGTTCTGGAGTTTGAAAGATGAGCTGTATTAGGCTTGAGATACAGGGTCTGTCCCTCCCCTTTTCACCCTCTACACATTTACAAGTGATTCCTCAGAGCCTGCAAATTTTTTTTTATTTGCTTACATGTTAATGAGTTTTCATTGAACCTAATATTCCTTTTCCATTTGAACACCTTCAGAACTTTCCTTTGTTTCAATAAACTACTCTTACCTTGCTATTTACTGCTCCTCCTCTGTATTTTGCTTTAAATGAGTTTGAAATAAGTCATCCAGATTTTCCTTGCAATATCTTGCATTTTCTGTAGTGCAGAAAAGTGTCCTCCTCTCATCCACTATTGCAGGTTTTTTGTCAGGTTAATTCTTGCATATTGAGAGGTGGGCAGGGATCTTGGTGCTTGTTCAGATGGGTTCAGCCACTGCTAATGTCTCTAGTGCTGCATTGGGTACACAGTCAGCAAGTTGTCAGAGCAGCCTGTTTTTCTAAGTAGTTAATTTTAAATTCATTATACTTGTTTTATAAAGTGGTAAGTCTACACAAGGATATTTTTACTACAATTCTTTCCGTTAATATAAAGAAGCTGCTTAATGAGCACATATGTAACTGCAATTCAGAACGAGTTTAAGAACGTTGCAAAAAGCTTTGGCTGGCTGAAAAGTTAGTTTGAGAGCAGAATTGAGATGTTTTCCAGATGGGATCTCAGCAGTTTTAACTCTGGCTTTGTCAGTTAATAAAAGGGATTTGTGCTTTGTGACAGTTATTGAGTAAGGATTTGAAAACGTCTATAGGTCTTGCAGCACAAAGGAGCTGCTGAGCGTCAGTGTTTCTCACACAGAAACTTGTACACAACTTGTGTACAATTTTTGACATAAAAAAATTCATAGCAAAATGAATTGCGTTGGCTATTAAGTATTTAGACTGGATTCCTGAGATTGTCCATTTTGTGGCAGAAGTTAATACATTCATATATGGAATCACTTAACTGGATTTGCCCAGGGAGGTTGTACATTCCCCAACCCTGGCAGTGTTCAAAGCCACGTTGGATAAGACCTTGAGCAACCTGCTCTGGTGGGAGGTGTCCCTGCCCAGGGCAGGGGGTTGGGACTAGATGATCTTCAAGGTCCATTCCAACTCCTTAACATACTATGAAACTATGTTTTCTTTTAATGGCAATTCTGGGAATGCACATAAAAGGAAAAGGAATGGCACTAAGAGGTTGAATTTTAGAAACAGCCAAGAATTGGATTTGCCAAGTACAGTTCCTTTGTCAGACTGTTGTTCTCATCTTCTAAAACTAATAACTATTTTGAAAAAAAAGCAAATTTCTTAGGAGAATAATGGCTGAAGGGGAATTCTGTCTGCACTGAGGATAGGTAGAGGGTTGGCTGTATCTGTGAAGCTAGAGCTTGTCATCAGGGTAGGCACATCTGTAGCTTGTATTTATGAAAGATGCTTGATTCAGGCCTGGTCTTAGTCTCACACACCCTATAATATAAATATATAGATATAAACTTGGAAAACAACACTAACAATCTGGGCAGCAGTGGCAGTTTTATATGTTCTGGCACATTGGTTGATACAATTTTCCAGATGAATCATTATGGTTATATATTATAAGACCAACACACAGTCTGCTTTTATAAGCTGTGAACAGTAGATATAAACCTTATTTTTCCATTTTACTTGTTCAAGAGCACAAGCACAAGCTATTGTATGTTGAACATTTAGTTTACCTATATTTAGGGAGGAAATGACAAATGGGAATGCACAAACTCAGTTGACTCTTCCGTCTAATTTTGGTCATCTGAAGAGTGAAAGACTAAAAAAAGTCTTACCAGGGGATTGCAATGACTTAATAAGGAGGAGAATGGAGGTCTCTCATCAGCTGATGTAGTAAATGTACTTTGTGGATCCTTTGGTTCTGTTTGCCCTTTCATGCCATGTCATGTCATGTCATGGAATTGTCAAGTCCTCTGTCATGAAGCCTTCAAGTGAAGAGATGAGGTGAAGAGGACATCCCCTGGAGAAGGTTCTTTGAATCAGTGATGGTAATGCCCTTTGGGTGGGTTGTACAAACTTCTTTCTGCAGGTTCTCTTTAGGGTTGCTGCAGGTGTGCCAAGAGGGCCAAATTCTTGTGGAGTAAGAGGTTTGTAGCTTCTCTGCATGTCTGGAGTTAACTACTCATATTAACTGTGAAAACATAGATAGTGACAGAGCTAAAACAAACACTGTCTATAGGTATTTTTTGTCCCAGTCCTGATTTTGGTATTAATCAGTTCCTGATGCCTTTAGCCATGTTATGTGTATTCATAAGTTCAGAAGATTCATGTGTTCTTTTTCTGTTTTTGTTCCTGATTGTTCAAGGTTGATATTAATGAGAAATATTCCTGTCTAATTTGCTCTTGGTGCTGGAGACATAAGGACATGGGTTAACAGGGACAATATAAAAGAAGAAAGAAGGCAAAAATAACATGCAGGATGCAAGGGAAGCTGTAAACCAAGACAATATTTTCAAATGAGATGCAAGAATAATTAGAAAAGAACACAAACAGAAATAAACTTCTTGGTATGGGAAGACGAAAATACTACACATAGACAAGTTGAAAATCTGTAGCACAGGCAAAACTATAAATAGAAACAAGAATGTAAATGATATTATGTAAATAAGAGAAAAAATGCTCATCTTCTGAACTTTGCTTATGTAGTTATTCTCTTGTGGCTGTCTAGACCCAGATAGACATTTTTTTCTTCATTTTGTTTGAAAAATGTTCTTCATACTTGAACAGGCCAGCTGATAGTTAAGATGTAAAAACAGCTTTTAAATTGCTACACATTCCTGGAGAATGTAGCTTTATAAAGGGAAGAGTTCTTATATATCTGTGGTGTAGGATTTAAGAGACATATTTTGAAGTATTAATTCTAGTAGACCAAATCCAGGAAAGCTGCTGGTGTCATCATGTCAAAGCTGAGTAGAGCTGAAAGAGCTCATGTGTAAGAGACATGACTGTGGAATTCCTTTTAGGGTGCCAGAAACTCAGCTGTATATAATTTACTGAAGAATTTATCATGTTTAGTTAAAAGCATCAGTTGCATAAGTCAAGGCTTTTAATAAAATCCATACAAAGCCTAGTTAGAAGTTTAGAAGTGCATGAGACTCCATTCTGGAAGAGGGGTGGGTTTGATATTGAGACATAAAATGAAAAATTTTTACTCACTTAGTAGAACTTTACCAGGTGCACAGATCTTGAAACTCAAATTTCTGTCTTTGTAAAGAACACTTTAAAGTTCAGCAAGACTTCTTTGCAAGTAGCATTTTGTGCAATCAAAGTATTTTGGTTTGATGTGTTATCCATAGCCCCTTTGCATTTCATTATTGTACCTGCAATTTGTAGGTCATTAAGAGAATGAAATACAGTTTCATCAAAACAAAGAACAGAACACTCCGAAAGCTTCCTCAAGCTTCTCTCAATTTGGGCAGTTGGCCAAGAAATGCAGAGGGTTGGGGTTTTTTTTCCATGAAATTTTGTCTTTTGGGGAGAAAACACACGCAAAAATTTGACTTCAGAGCAGTCCTTTTGAACCTGCAAATTGTCTAGCTCAAAGACAATCTGTGCTCAGCTTGATGGGGTTTTGGGAATCAAAGGGGAATGAACTTGAAACAAGAGAACAGTGTTTACTTCAATTTTAATGGGTTTTATTAGTGGCTTCATTTTCCCCTTCATCTTCTAGCCATGTAAACTACAAACTACTGATTAGGTACTTACAGATTTCTACATTTAATCTTTTTTTCAGTGGCATTTATTTATTTTCTTAGAATGAAGCTGCAGCAAACTTGCCTGCCTGAAAACATTTCTCACTCAGGAGGCAACTCTTGTGTTAATATGCATTTTAGAAACACATAATTCACCAATTTGGATCTATTGGAAGTTCAGAGAGCAATAACAAAGCAAATGATATGAAAAATCAGGGGATGAGAAAAGATAAGCTTAGATAAAAATGTGAAATATGATTTAATACTGGTTTCCTTTTTCTTTGAAGTGGTCATTAGCTGGCAAAGAAATAGTAAAATTCTTCCAAAGAAGATGAGTTTTCATTGCCTACTGGTAGGCTGTAGAACTCAGTTGAATTTTGAAACCTGGACAGATCTTGTATCAAGGATTGTTTGGTGTAAGAAAACAAACTACCAAGGTATTATGTAACTAAAAAATCAAATGAATGCAGTTAGTGTTTCATGAGTATAAATGGACTTCTTTTTATAGTGATATAATATTTTCTCTAGAGTATGAAATGGGATATTTCAGTTTGTTCAGGAAATCAGGTTCAACTGTGCTACAGCTTTGTTGTGCATCTTGACTTCTGGCTTTATGCCTGGAAGGAATTTCTGAAGTGAAAGTACTTCCTATCATTTTGTTCAAAGGCAAAGGGCAAGGATTAATGTTAAAATAATTGCCCTAGTAAATATTTTGGTTTCATGCCAAGAGTATTTTTAAAGCATAGGAGCAGTGTGTGAGTCTTAGACTTCAGAACTCTGAAGCTGCAGATTCTTCTAGTAAATATGAGCATTTTTGCATATATAGGAAAACACCATTTTAAAGTTACTTGTAGATGTTTGTGAAGCTTAAGAATAATGTTTTGCTTCTCTACGAAATGTTGTGTTAAACAATATCCACTAGACTGAAAACAGAGGATTTGATAGTAGAGTTAGTGGAGGATAGTAGAGTTCATTCCGTAGTTTCGTAGCGTGTTAAGGGAATTGGAATGGACCTTAGAGATCATCTAGTGCCAACCCTCTGCCCTGGGCAGGGTTACCTCCCACCAGAGCAGGTTGCTCAAGGCTTTACCCAGACTGGCTTTGAACACTGCCAGGGCTGGGGCATCCACAGCCTCCCTGGGCAACCTGGGCCAGTGTCTCACCACCCTCACAGGTAAACATTTCTTCCTAATACCTAATCTAAATTTCCCCTCCTTCAATATATCCCCATTACTCCTTGTCTTATCACTACAGTTCCTAACCAAGAGTTCCTCTCCACCTTCCCTGCAGCCCCTTCAGATCCTGGCAGGTGCCCTGAGGTCTCCACACAACCTTCTCTTCTCCAGGCTGAACAGCCGCGAATTTCTCAGCCTGTCCTTTGCTCTATCAGCTTCATGGCCTCATCTGGACTTCCTCCAACAGTTCCATGTCCCATTTTCATTCCATGTGATTTTCTTTTGCCCAGGTGTGGTACAGACCAGGAGGTGGGCTGTGTTTTTATGTAGCATCTTTGAAAGTATAACATTTATCAAGTATTCTGCCTGGCTTTGCTTTCAGCTTGAATGATAAGCAGAAAAGCATTAAAAAAACCCAGAAGTGCCTGGGGCACAGCTTTTGTCTTCTCACAAGAGGGGAAAGACTTAGTGCATTCATTTGAAAAAATGAATATACAATAAATATGGAAAGAAGCCTGTGAGACAGAGAAACCCAAAACTTCTGTACTACTTGTGTCTGTGTGTGGGTGAATTAAAGATATTAATCTCTAAAGGGAAGAGGCTTGGATATATTTGGCATGGGATTTTTGCATGTGAATAACCTGACTTTGATATCAAAATAAATTCATTCATTAAGAAGCTAAGTGGTTTCTTTATGTATGAAGAGATTTTTAAGTGGAGGTAAACTGCTCTGGAACATAAACCACTTGTTAGACAGTTCTCAAGTCTTCCTTTCTGCCTCACTCACCCTAAAAGAAGATTTTTAATAATATTGTAATATGATTAATAATATTAATAATCATCCCAAAAATCAACAGGTAGGATAATTCTTAAATAATTTTAGAGAATATTCAGCAGATTTGTCATCTTTGTCTGATTTATGAATTGTGCTGTTGAGTGCTCAGATCATACGTTGATCATATCCTGACAAGGTTTTCAATCTATTACAGTGGCATTGTGTAATTACAGTGAAGCACATGATGATAGTGTTTAAGCCTTAGGATGCCCTGGAGGGAAGTAGTGCAAATAATTATCTGTGCATCAGTGCAGATTTAGGGGAGGAAAAAAAAAATCAATACTGCTTGGTGGCTGAGTTCTGTGTATTCCAATTAATGATTTTGGATTTGACTTAAAGTTCTGAAATTGTTTGGAAGTAGGCCACCTCCTGCTGAGATGAAGCATCAGGCCACTTTAAATTGGATGCTGAGCATGCTCATCTCAAGTCCCCACTCTGAGATTTTGCAGTGTGTGTCTCAGTTCCCTGTTAGAGCTGTCACTCAGCCGAAGTGGAGGAGAGCACAGCATGCCCTTTTGTCAGCTTTCTATCAGTGCACATATGATTTCTCTTGGAACTGGGAGCTTGAGCTGTGAGACAAGCTTTGCTGGGAGATCGCCAGTGTTTTTGGTGAGTCGATATTCAGCTCTTTCCTTTCTAATGCCTTTAGATAGATCTAACTCAGCTTCCTGCTTGTCTCTGTACCCTAACAATGGTGTGTTAGAAATGGCTCTGCTGTTATAATTCTGTTATCTATGTATTAATTTCTTTACTGGAGAAGAATTGCTTTTGTGGCAGGGGGGGG
>NW_008678783.1:59216-77967 GCF_000695815.1 Acanthisitta chloris
ATATATCTCTTTTCTTCTGACTTCAAATTAGCTAACTCTTCTAAATATAGCAACAGTTCTCCAGCCAGCACTTCTCAGTCATCATTCATTATGTTCTTCTTTTCAACCCATTTTGGTTTCAAACCTGGATTATTTTGTGGGTCTCCTATTTTAGAGGGAAATCTCCATTTTAGAAGGAATTTGAGCAGTCCTGGAAAAGAGAATTCTATTTATGTAAGACAATGCTGAAGGATATTTGCAGTACTTGGTTTCAACGCAAATTGCCAAATGGGGTAAGTTAGCTCTTGGCATCTGTTAGCTTTGCTGATAATCTATTTCCTTCCTTAACCAGCTAAGAGAAAATGGTATCTCCTAGTTCTTTGTTATGACTGAGATTTTGCACTTCAGGATATAATAGCAATTTCTAAACAAATTTATAGTCTTTAAGTGAATGTTTAATACAGCTTAACATTTAATTAACTTCTGATTAACTGTGAGAAGGCAGGATTTATGATTCAAAGTATTATCAAAGCTTAGTTCATGCACTTGATTTAAAATCTTGTTTTCCTCCAAGTGCATCTGCAAAATAGTACTTTTCAATTCTTTAATGCATTTAGGCATTTAACTTGTAGGAAAAAGTCAGTTGACAGTATATTTTGGAAACATCTAAACTGGGGTTGTAAAAAGCAGTGAGTGAAGTGATAAACTGACACTCCTCATCCCCACCCTCAAAAAAAGTTGTTTCTGATTGCACTTACCTCTGAATAAAGATGATTTGATATCATGGTTGAACTTCACGTGTGTTTTAAGGTTTCAGTGTGACATACTAGAGTTGCTTCCTAAAACACAGTTAATCACTGGGTTGAAATTGGAGGTCTTCATTGTAATGCATTGGTGCATATCTTTGGGTTGGAAGGGCATTTTGTTTTTACAAGCAGATACTCTTTATCCTGTTGTGACTGTGTGTATGTACTTTAAGCTTCTGGAGAAAAATTTGAATTACAGTGGGTAAAACTACTTGTCAGTGAATCTGCTGAGCCTGACAGAAGAGATTCTTGCCAAACATAAGCCCTGTTATGATTCCAATTGACCTGATTTGTAGGAGTAAAATCGATAAACCCATAAGCTTTAGCTTCACTTTGACATTCCTGGTTGGAAGTGAGAGAGGATGTGCCAGTCTTGAGTACTTGAACATGAGTTTGCTTGACCCCCTGATGCAGTGTTCTCAGGGGAAATGATCTAAATGGGTGCAGTAGTTAAGGGTTTTGTTAAAGCCTGAGGATAATGCATTTAATTGAGGCCTTGTGGTGGCAAAGGGCTGTCATACCCCATCAGAGAACCTGCACTTTGGCTGCCACAACAGGATTCTGGAGTGTGGCTCTGACAAGTGATGAGAGAGAAACAGCAAGGGCTAACTGCAGACCTGTGTTGTGCAAAATATATTGCTGTATTGTCTTGTTATCTGCAAAGCATTTTATTTCTAACACTAAGTTTTCCCCCTTCTCACTGGAATATGTAATTCCATAATGGTGGTGCCTTCAGGTGCCATGAGCTGTGTCTCACAGAGCTGGAAAATTCTGTGTAGCTGTACAGATTTGCCATAGGACAATTTCCAGATAGAGCAAACCTAGAAAACATAAGACCATTTAGGAAGGTACCAAAGAGATGAGAAAGGAAAATACTTGCATTGGTGACTGCAGAGCAGGCAATGGGAATCAGAGAAACAGAAAAGGTGAACTTGTGCCAAGAAAGTAGCATTGAGCTGCTTTGACTTTGCACCTTTATCACTGTGAGCATGCAAACGTGAGATTTCTGGTTTGGATTGCTGAGGAGTTTGGTCTTAGTATGGTTCTACTCAGATATCTCTAGGAAATCATGAAAATCAAGATGTGTTTCACGGGTTTTGTAAGAGAAAGCAGAAATTTACAGGTGTTAAACATCTCAAGTTATTTTTATAACCATGATCTAGTCCATTTTTCTCTTCAAAATAATGTTTGTGCTTTCCTTTGAGGGAAGTGCTGACACTGCTTAGCTTTCTGAAAAGGGGAATTTTTACATGATAATTACAAAGGTTAACAGAAATTTTATAGGCAAGATACTGCCTACTCTGCAGTGCTGCTGTTGCCTCTACCTGTTTCATTTAACTTATCAGTGCACTCATAAATGTAGCATGCAGAAAAAAATTGCCTTGTATTTATGATCTTAATGGTGATTGTGCATAAATAGGTTATTTTAACATCTCAGGGAACCTGACAACTATATATTTCCTTTTGTTTTGCTGCAGTTTCGCTCTGTTAGCTTTGTTAATTCCTTTATGTTTCTAGATATGTGTGTATATACACAGCCACAGAATCTGCAGAGAGGGAGGGTAATGTGTGTAAGGGCTGCTGGCTGTACATCCTTATTCAGGGTGCATTTAAATTCCACTGAACTGACAGCTGCAGTTGAATAAAACTACCTTTATTCATTTTAACATATTAGACATGCCAACCATCAGTAGGATTTTATTATGTTTTATTGAGGATCAATATCTTGTATCTCACAATAAAATACTACAGAGGTTTAAGTTCTTATGACTCTGCTATATAGACCTATCTTCAAATTTTCAGACACTGTAGGTCTTTGGAAGGGTGTTTGAGGAGTTGACTGCAATATAAGGCCTGAATTGAACTTGAGTTCCTTTTTGGAGAAGGTGAAAACATTTATTCTGTTCTTCACATAAAGAAAACATCACTGACTTGTGTGACACTTTCTCACTGGGAGAGCAGTAACAATGTGGTAGTGTCTTTAGGCATTTGGAGGAAGCACCAGTGCTGAAATAATGTTTAAATAAACTTTGTGCTTGGGTTTTTTTCAAACATACATGTTTGTAGAGGGGGAAAAAGACTCAGAAGAGGATGTGGAAGTTAAGGATGGGGTGAAGGGGAACCTCTTGTCTCTGTACCACTTAGGCTATCAGCCAACTGCTTTTTGAATGATTAAAATCTTCTGGCCAGTGAAGACTCAGTCGTTTTCCATTCATGTTGCCTTCTAAGTGAAAGATTTTACTACTGCTGACAATTGCACATAGTTGGTGGATGTGCCAGATGGAGAGCCTGGGACAATTTTAGGCTGAAGGCTGTGGCTAAAAACCTTGTCAGCACTCTGCATCAGATCTTGACCCATTTTAGACAGTATGCTACAATCTGAGACTTTGAAGAGAAGAATGCCATTTTTAAGTTTCTTTTTTTATAGAGTGGAGGAAGGAGTGGAGCTCTGTTTCACAAGCATGAGCTAAATTTACTTTTCCAAATGAAAAAGAAACTGCACACCAGTACTCATTTAAAATAATTGGCTGTAATGTCAGCATAGGGTCTGAGATTTCAGGGAAAAATAAAGAAGGCATTATTAGTTCTTTCTGTATGTACCTGAGGAACAGGTTTGTTAAAGCAAAAGCCTAAAATGTTTGGAAGTGTTTTATTTTTAAAAAACCTTTAGCTTTTTTTTTGTACCAAGAGAGTGGATGGTAAGGGCTAAGTCCTCATGGCTAAGGTTGGCTAAGTCCTTGCTGAATGAGCTGAGAATTGTGTCTACTTTTTCAGGATGTTGAGGTTTTAAAATGGGTATTAGTTCAGTCAAGTGAATTTTGGCAGATTTTAGCCATAAATCTACTAGGTCATTGCAATTCAATAATGAGAGGGTATTTAGTGGGAATGTCTATCAATAAAAATTTAGCAAATGCTTTTGTATAAAGTGAGTGTTTGGAACTTTAAATTTCCTTAAAGACAGCAAAGATTAAAATGCTACCTCTGTAGGGCAGAATTTCCAACCGCCAAAAAAAGCACAAGGGAGAGAAAAAGAGAAATAAAATACAGGAATGTTTCTTAAAATGGCACGTAAGTTTTGTTTTTTTCCCTGTGTTTTCAGTACAAAAGAACATAAGTTTCCTTATGTTTATACAGTATTTTTCAAGAGAATCTAGAATACTATTTTATGCTCCAGAGACTATCAACACTTAGAATATTTTTAGGATATTCATTCTCCTGTGGTAGGGAGACAATAGCTTAATATTTAGACATTTCAGTGGCTTTAAAAAAACTGGAATTACTTTGTGCTTTCTTAAAACTAATCTTGATTTTAATGGAAGTATTTGCCATACAGTGACTTAGTTGCTTCTAAGCCAGTCAAAAATTTAGGCTCTTCCAAAGCCCAACCATTGAGGGGATAAAAAAGAATTAAAAGTTAATTTTTATGTACTTCAGACCATTTGATGGGACTTGTGTGCAATTCATGTCCAAAAGCATTAAACACCCAAAGGTTTCTATGTTCCATAGTTTCCCATTGATGTAAAAATGATCAATGTAATCAGTATTTCAGTATGCTCAGTCTTTGAATTTGTCTGTCTTTATATTTCAGGTGCCCCTTTTTCATCTTTTGCCATAATATATGCAATAAGCTGTACATTTTTTCCCCAGAGAATTATATAGTTATCATAAGCATGTTGGGAGATAACCTGTCACATCAAAATTAACATATGGGCAATTAAATAAAGACTTTTTAATCAGTGAAAACATGGATTTTGGTGACAAAACTAAGTAACATCTTCAGTGGAATGACCTTCAGAGTTTTAATGGAACGAAATGTGCTATGGAGTCTTTTTACAAACATCTTGAAATGTGACCAGGATTAAGTAAAACCCCAAAAAGCAAAATTACTATTGCACTCTTTTTAATTGTGCTAATTCTCTCTACCCAAAAAGCAAAATTACTCTTTTTAATTGTGCTAATTCTCTCTGACAGGAGAGATATGTTCAGCATACAATGAAGGTTTTTAAGGGAAAAATGTTCTGAGAAGCAAGAAATAGGAAAAGGTTTTCAGAACTGCCATTAAAAAACAGGAGATCAATATAATTTATAACAATTTTACTAAATAGAAATTTGTCTGATATAAGACATTGTGTCTTACCTGACTTTTACATTCTTTTTCACTCTTGTAAGAAATAGGCTGAAACATTTTTTTCCCCTCCTGGAGAAAATAGCCTGAGCCGTCAAGGTTGTTGTATCATACCAGAGAAGGAAAAGGCATGACTTAAACAATGCCATTTTCAGTAATACCATCTGTTTCATCCCACACTGCCCAGTGCATTTGTTTTCTCTGCAAGCAAAGAAAAGACAGATATCTTTAGTAGCCCTCACATTGAGGCTGTCAAAATAAGCACTTTAGTGGTGCCTTTGAAAGTCTCTCAGTGTGGTTCTGTCTGTAATGTGCAGCTGCAGTTACCTGTCTGGAAAGGTCTGGCTGCTGCTTGATGGCAGTGCCAGTGGCAGGAAGGATTTGCACACAGGGTGAGATACAGAGGCAGTGAGATGATTCAAATGGAATAAGAGTGATGGAATTTCACCAGATCCTCAAAATTCTGTCTGAAAAATATATCTTACAGAAACACCTGTAAGATGTTCCTTCCAGGGTCTGAAGGGGCTGCAAGGAAGCTGCAGAGGAACTCCTTGTTAGGAACTGTGGTGATAGGACAAGGAGAAATGGGGGTAAATTGAAAGAGGGAAAATTTAGGTTAGATATTAGGAAGAAGTTTTTCCCTGTGAGGGTGGTGAGGCACTGGAACAGGTTGCCCAGAGAGGCTGTGGCTGCCCCAGCCCTGGCAGTGTTCACAGTCAGGTTGGCTAAAGCCTTGAGCAACCTGTTCTGGTGGGAGGTGTCCCTGCCCAGGGCAGTGGGTTGGGACTAGATGATCTCTAAGGTCCATTCCAAGCCTTTAACGTTTGATGATGATGATGATTTTATGATGTAACTGGTTACAGATGGGCACTGGTCAAAATGAAAAGGAAAACCAGCTACTGAGGGGCTTCCTTGAGCCCTTTGGAGCACTCTTCATACTAAGCAACTGAATAATTGTTTTCTAGACCTAGTAAGGTTGATTTTCATAACTGGTACTTGATAGATTTATGCTGAATCTAATTTTTAACTGCTTCAGTGATCAGCATAGGTTGAGAACATTTTGCACGACCTTCCATTACAGTGTTAGCACCTCACAGCTGTGTTCAGTTGCTTTGATGGGGACTCTTTTATGTCATGATAGTACAAATTGGAAATGGAAACAGAGGTTTACTTAACCAAGATCATATAGAAAGCCTAGTGAAGCAGAAAGTGAAGCCAAAGGGCATATCTCCAATGCAATTAGATTGATGTTGTGATCCCTGAATGACTGTCAGTCAGATACCTCAGGCACTGCAATGCATGTCAGTGCAGAGCTGCACCTGGGCCCATGGGGAGAAAAGCCAAATAGCCCCAGAGAAACTTGTTACTCATCAGGCTGCACTGTTTTTGAGATCTTAGCTACCAGCTTTGCTTTATCACATCTAGAAATTCCAGTTGACTCATGGTCCAGACTGTTCTGGTATTTTAACATGGTTCTGCCCTGTAACATCCTTATTTCATCAGCTTGGGACCCTGAGCACTAAGGTATTCTTGTCCTGGCTGTAATGGTTACTGCAATGATTCTGATTCACAGAGAGATTCAGATTGATACTTTGATCCCCTCAGTGTGCAGTTTTTTATTTCATTACCATGTCTGTGTTGAAATGCAGTAAGAAGAGTTTAGATTTTATTTCAGCAGAACTATTAAGGATATGAATCAGTGTGTGACTTCAACAAAATTGGATTTACTTTCTTCATTTTTTAATTATGGTGACACATCTGTTAGAGCAGCAATGTGTCACCTGCTGACAGTTGTGTTGAGGTGATGCTGAGAGATTCTGACTGCAGTCCCCTCCTTCATTTTCATGTCAAAATTGCTGAAGACTTCCACTGCATATATGTAAAGCTGGAACAAAGTCAGGGAACTCTATGAAGGAGGAATAACACAGCAGTCAAGGGAATAGAAACGAAGAAATCTCAGAGTCACTGCAGTGTGAGTGCATGGGGTGTGCACAGACCTGCATGTATAAGTCTAGCCAGTAATTGACACCAGCTACACCACATTGTAGTTTCTCTAACACTTCTAGACTTTCTGGTCCAGAAAACACTTTAGCTTCCTAGACTGAATTTTTTGTCTTGTTACCCCCATAGGGTAGAGCCATTTCCTTGAAAGACACAAGAAAAATATTCTTAAATATATTCTGACTATATAATATATATAATTTACATACAATATACAAATACATATTTTGAAAAATATTCAAAGGTCTGACATCCCTGTGGAATTGAGGAAAGGTTTCTAATTTAGAGCTCTGGACCCTTTTTCACTGAAGAGCATTTCAGTGTCTGCAAATAGTGCACACTTCTATTTTTAACTTGTGTGCACACCAATAACATTCTTACTGCTAAAAATGTAGGCACTGGGACTGGTGACTGTGCTGCCAGCTCTCTACAGCTTTCTCATGCAGAATGAACATATAAGTTAATATGAAGAACTGCAGTAACAAGTAATAATAATCTGGATGACCCTGCTGCTCTCTATCTAGAAAATAAATTAGTCAAAGATAGTAGATTCTTTGATGGTTCAGTTGATATCACAGTCCTTACTCTAGAGGCAGAAATTAAAATTTGCAGATGTTATGGTTTAAAGTTGTTGACAAATGACTCTAGTATGCCATCTCTGTTAGAAACAAATACCCAAATATGCAGAATAAAGAGGGTTATAACTTTTAACTAGATGGTTTTTGCAAGTGTCAAATCCTTTATGACATTGGAGGTGGTCACTAGTGATTCTGGTTCTGTCAAAACATTCATGTTTTCTGACAGACAATATCCAATAGATGTGGATCATCAGAATTCAGTCTGTAAAGAGCCAAACTGTTTGTAATGTGAATCTTCCTATAATTATTAGGCAAGATGTGTCTTCCCAGTCTTGAGTACTGAATATTGGAAATCCAGATTCTTTTTGGGATATCAAAATGTCTGACCTAAGTGTTTCATTTGATGTACCTCAGTGGAAGGTTCTCATGGAAACCATCCCAGTGCAGCTGCACAACTGCTGTGCACTGCTATGGACATCTGTGAAGTCATTAAAAGTGAGTGGGAGAAAAACTCTTACAAAGCTGCTTCTCACACTGTTGTCTTAATCCTCAAGGAGAGTCTGCAAAATGCATTTGAAAGACTAGCATGGAAATGTAATTCCAAAATCTGTTAGGTCTTAAAACTCATCAACTCAGTGGTCTTAAACCACATAATTCTCTTGGCCACTTCAGTGAATCCCACTGTTTTAGCACCTTCCTCTGTAGGGAGAGAAAAAATGGAGCAATGATATAAATGAAATTAGCAAATCTTGCTCGCCTCTACTGGACTCCACTCCTTTTCTTCTCATTGGTCTGATGAACACACCTAATTTCAGCTCAGCAGAATGGTTTTCAGCAGCCCTGAATCGATGAGCACTGCTGCCTTAGCCTTCAAGTTTGAGCAATGGCTCTTGCTTTGTGAGTTTGTAACTCGTTTCCAGTGCTGGCAGCAGATGTAATGGAAGCTCCTTGTGTAAGCCTTGCCTTGCTGGCTTCAGTGCTGCTTGTAGGAATGCTAATTCCAACATTTGATACGATTGCTCCACATGGGTAGCATTTATTTTACTGACAGAACATACTCTGTCGAAGAGTTCACTGTTTTGTTCTCGGAATAAATGTGAAGGCTGGTTTGAACCACTTTGTGACAGTCCAAGTGCTTAACAGCACTTAAGAAACTTGAAGTATGCAAAAATAATGAAGGTTATTGTTTCTCTGTGTTAGAAGTAAAAAGGTGATACAGGAATCCCTGGAAATAAGGGAAAAACTCCAGCCTAGAAGCTCTTTAGGTGCAGTTTAAACCATATTTATTGGAGCTGCTCTAACCTATCAGGTAGCTTTGAGTTTGTGTAAACATTGCATGTTTAAGTGTATTTAAAAGTAGCACAGCATATAGGGGATTTTCCATACCTATGTTGGGAAGTTTCTGGATTGCATAAAACCTGACATAACATAGTAACATAATTTTGCAGTCAGTCTTTGATACAGAAGTCTGCTGCTTACCTAAGTGTTTACCATGTCTGAGATAGGTCCTCAAACTTACACTCAGTGTCCAAATAGTATTTTTAATACTCATTTGGTTTGCCTATGAGAAAATAAGATTCTTACTATGCTCACTTTGAAAACAGAAGGAATGCATCAGAAGGCTGATAAGAGTAGGCAAGTGATGTCTGTGTGGCAGCAGCTTCCCGTGACTTTTGTTTTAAACAGAATATTGCTACAAATACTGCTATCAAAAATATTTGTATTTTTAAAGGTGGCCTTTTTCCTTTATCATAACCTGAGAAAATGGCTGTCAAATTGAGGATTATAGATTAAAAACTGTTTACATTATCAGATACTTAATATATTAGCAGTTCCTAAGACTTTTTTGCACAGATATGGGTTCAAGGTGAATGTTGATTTAGACAGTTTATTTATTTTTTGTGGGACAAAAATCCTTTATGTACTTCAAGACCAGTACTGTATGAGCTAGTGATGCTTCTTTTGTGGCTCCTTCAGGATTCTGTTTGGGTTTTGCCACTGGAGGGAGCAGAAGACTGTCACAGGCTTCAGGGAATGGAATAAGTATGTGTCTTCCATCTCAGATGGAAGAATGTTCAGGCCTCAGCTCTGAGCTGTGGGAGACTGTGGGGCCTTCGTGTCTGGCACATGCTTGAAAATCTGTTTTACAGTGAATAAAATTCCTAGATAATCAGGTGCCATGATTGCTCTTTTCTCAAGAGTTGCATTCTGAATTTAGACTGGATTAAAAATGAAGTGTATTTTAGAAATGCAAAGGAAGAAATGAAGGGGTTTATAAAAAGGAGGGAGAAGGACTTTTTATGCAGGCACATAGTGACAGGACAGAGACAATGGTTTTAAACTGAAAGAGGGTGGGTTTAGACTAGATATTAGGAAGAAATTCTTCCCTGTGAGGGTGGTGAGGCACTGGTACAGGTTGCCCAGAGAAGCTGTGGCTGCTCCATCCCTGGAAGTGTTCCAGGCTAGGTTGGATGGAGCTCTGAGCAACCTGGGCTGGTGGAAGATGTCCCTGCCCATGGCAGAGGGTTGGAACTAAATGATCTTGAAGGTCCCTTCCAAACCTTTCTGGGATTCTATGATGATCATTAGTTTGAAGATTAGGTTGTGACTAGCGTTGGCTTAAGCAATGTGCTAAAATTCTCTGAAACATTTCATTGCAGCTGTGCCTAATGGCAAGTTCTCTCTCAGTGTGAGAGTGCAGTGTGTCTATATCACTGGGGTTGGGGTGCAGTTTGCTTTAACAGGAGCTGCTGTAGCTGAGAAACGTTTGTTTGTTTGTTTTCTTAATTGAATATGTGCTTTAACCAGACATTTGCTTTAATCCTGGTCTTCCAGCAGTAGATCTAAAAATACTGTTTCCTTCCTTTAAAAGCAGTGGGAAGGAGGAAGCATCCACATTAATTGTTTCTTTTCATTTTAAATGCATAACATCAAAGGCTGTATATAAACTATAAGCATGTTATTCTAGAAAGACTAGCAGCTCTAAATGCTGAGTGTTTATTCCCAAGCTTATTTAAGGTTCTCTGTCAGTGTCTTTGTATGTTCCTGTAATTGGGAAAATGTCCCACAGACTGTTGAGGCATTGCCTTCCCTACCAAGGCTGCTGGACTGGTAATGTTCATGCTGCATGCAAGTTTGATTATGTTCTTTAACTTGATTGATGTTTGGGACAGAAGAAGACATTCCAGTTGCAAGCCAAGGTTGGGCTTTCCCTTTGGAAAAACTTGTTCTGTCTCTTCTGTCAGCAGCAAGCAGTCAAAATTCCTACTTCAAATTCATTAATATTTTTGTTTATGGTGTATAGAGTTTAAACTAAGCAGAAATCCTAGAGTAAGACTTCAGTGCTTTTGATTTGCAGCAAGTCTGTGGATGTAGCAGAAATACCAGAAGGTGGTTCCCAGTAGGTCCTGGAGCATACCAGCAACCTGGTTTAGGTTGCAGCCAGGACCAGTGATGTGTTTCCAGTGTTGTTCTATCTCTTATTTTTTGCTTTTACAGATATAAGCTGTGTCAAGGCCCTTACCCAATTTTGTGGTGTTCTGGGTTTTTTTAGTACGACATTCAGTTATGAGTTACTTTCTGGCTGGTGATGGAACAGCCATGGATTCTTATTCTAGGAACATAAAGAGCTGAGGGTGTTGAGTGAGCTGACAGATGTCACTGTGAGACTGCTGTTATCACCGTGGATAACCCTGATGACTGGAGAAAGGCAAACATTACTGTATTTGAAATGAAAGCAAGAAAGAGAATCCCGGGAAGTAAACACTGGTCAGCTTCACCTCTTTCCCATTCCCTGAGAAGGGAACAAATACTCATAGAAGCTATTTCTGGGCCTGTGAAGGACTGTAAGGTAACTGGGAACAGCCAACATGAGTGTATCAAGGAAAAATCTAGCCTGACCAACCCAACTGCCTCCTACAGTGACTGCCTCTTGAACTGGGGCTGAGCACAGTGGAAGCCACTTACCTTTAGCAAGGCTTTTCATGTATTTTCATGTGGTGTCTTTGTATCCTCATAGAAGCTATTTCTGGGCCTGTGAAGGACTGTAAGGTAACTGGGAACAGCCAACATGAGTGTATCAAGGAAAAATCTAGCCTGACCAACCCAACTGCCTCCTACAGTGACTGCCTCTTGAACTGGGGCTGAGCACAGTGGAAGCCACTTACCTTTAGCAAGGCTTTTCATGTATTTTCATGTGGTGTCTTTGTATCTAAATGGGGGGTATGGATTGGATGAATGGACTACCAGGTAGGTGAAAATTGATTGCACTCTCATGTTTAAAGTGCAGCAATCAATAGTTTGAAGTTTGAAATCAGTGGCTGTTTACAAGGAGTGTGTCTTGGAGTTGATACTGGGGTGAAACTATTTTGACACTCATCAGCAAGTCAAGCAGTGAGGCACAATCCACCATCATAAAGTTCCTGGATCACACAACCCCTGGGAGGAGAGATGAGTCTGCTGGAGGGCAGGGTGGTCGTTCACAGGGACCTCAGCAAACTGGAGGCATGAGGAGAGTGGAACATGCTGGAGTTTGGCAAAGGCAAATATGCAGGTAGAGGAGCAGCATCCCAAAAATAGCCTGCAGGTCCTGATGGGCAGCAAGCTGAACGTTACGCTGTTATGGTGATGAAGGCTAACCATGTATTGAGCTGCTTTAGTGAGAAGGGCAATTATTCCCTTCAATTCATCATTTTGGGGACTACCTGAGGATTATTGTGTTCTGTTTTGGCTGTATCAGTATGAGAAAGAGAGAGACAAATGTGAATGGGTCCAGAACAGCGTGGTTAAAGGGCCAGGGCATATTATGTACTAGAAGAGGCTGAAGGGGATTGATGTGTTTAGCCTGAAGAGAATGCAAATGCCCAAAGAGAAGGGACATAATTGTAGTCTTTCATTAACTACATGGGCTTTAACATTTTATAGAGGAGACAGACTGTCTTCAGAATTGCCCAAAATGCAAGATGCAATGGTCATAAATAGCAGTAAAGTACATTGTAACAGGTCAATATAATTAAACACCAAAATCTATTGATCACAGAAATGCTGTGGAATCATTCTTGAGGATATTTGAAACTCAACTGGACAAGGGCCTTTCAATCTGTTCTGGTATTGAATTTATCTCTAAGCATGGCATTCAACTTGATGACCACCAAGCATCTTGTTCATCTTACACTTTTGTATGAGTCTCATTTCTAGATCAAACCTTTTTGACTTAAGGCTGTTATATAACATAGCACTTGCACTGAGACTGTCCATGAGACAGCCTGTTGCATTAATCAGAAGCACATTCCCTAAACCAGATGTCTAAAGTCCTTAGTAATAACATCAACATAAACCCCTAAATTCTGTGGAAAATATAGTTAAGATTGCCATGTGGTCATTGTACATATGTGCCCAGAGCAATTTTATTTTCCCCTACTCCTTCAGTCCAATTATGTTGTTTTGTCTTTGTATTGGCTTGGCTGAAACCTGGTAGTTCTCTCTTCCAGCTGCTCTGGTTTTCATCTTCAAACATCATGTGCTAATGCTTTATCAAATCTTAGTGTCAAAATCAGGGCTGGAGGCTGTTAATGAAATTCAGATTCTTCTGGAAATAGCACAGTTCTTATAAAGAGAGGCTCTAATGCCATGGAACTAACAGGAGATTAATTACTTCTATAAAGCTTAGAGTATACCATCAAAAAAAGAGGAAGAAAAGATTGCTAACTTAATTTCAAGCAGTGGATCAGTTTTGTTAATTAAATGTGCAAGTGTGAAAGGGAAGCATAATCTCCAATATTGACCACTTAGCTCATGACTGATGGTAAAACTCTTCAATTTTTCAACTGATTTCAGGATTCTTAATTTTCAGCATCAAGTCCCATATTCCATACCCTTTTGGAAACAACATTTCTCAGGTTTTGCCCTCCAGACTTTTGCCATTCTAGGTGTGACAGGTGAAATTGTTTCAAAATAGGTCACTTGCCTTAAGGGTTAGCACTTGTGGATTTTGAAGCCAGCCTCTCTCTGACACAGAAAGGTTGTCTGATCTCACCCATGAACGAGCCCAGCCTCTGTACAGGCTTGACTGCTGGCAGTAGTCTTCTGTGCATCAGTTCATTCCTGATTTTGCACTTGGCTGCTTCCCTTTAACCAGTTTATTCCCTAGCCCAGTGGCAGCCTGTTCCTGTGCATTTATTTCTGGTCCATCCTGTGTCAGCTCTGGTGGTTGATACTGTTCACACTGAAAACTGAGGAGGAATATTATTCAGGTTTTGGTGCCCATCTTGGCTACCTCCCGTTTAACCCTTTTCTGACTGCGTACCAGATTCGTGCTATTCTGCAGTCCTTATTCTTGCTGTCAGAACCATGTTTTTGTTGTCATAAGTCACCATTTCTTTATTTTGGAGGCCTCTGTGTTGCTTCTAGTTTGTTCCTTTATTTATTTCTTAGAATTTTTTGTGTTACACATGCAGGATCATTTCATAGTAGTGATTTCTCTTGTGAATTTGGATTCTTTTACTGCAAGATTCTTCTCTCTTTATAGGTCACGGATAATTTCACTAATAAATGTACAAAAATTGAGTACTTCTCTGTACTGCCAGGCTTGCACTGCCCTCAGCCTGGTTGACTGAAGGCTGTGCTTGCCCACACAGTGCCCCCGTTGATTACTAACCAGCTCTAAATTAGCTTGCTGTTGGTTCAGGACTCTTGGAAATCTGGGGGCTGTCATATTTAAAGATGTGTGACGTTAATTTGAAAAGATTCATGAAGATAATCTTTGATGTTTGTGATTTTGATATCTGTAGAAGACCCCAGCTGTCCCTGCAACTGCAACTCTGGTTTTTGCGTTTGCAGAAGTGAATTTTACATAGCACATAATTTATTCATGCTCTTCATCTCCTTTTTGCTTTATATTTTGAAAGTAGAATTTAGTCCCTTTTGAAAGGGACTAACTAATGTTAGTCTACTTTTGAAAGCAGAATGTTAGGTTTTTTCTTTCCTGTATGAAAATTTCCTGCAGTACCTGTTGTGATCATTCCTTTCCTTTCGGTGGTGTTCTTCACAGTGTCTGTAGCTTCACATCCTGCATTAGTAGTCTGAACACATCTGTTCCGGTATCAAAGTTCCAGATTTTAGCACATAGGGATTATATTTTTGCTGATTATTATTTTCTCATCCAGTTTTCTGGCCTTTTGTTTTTCAATGGAATTAGGCAAGTACTGTGTGAGGATTGGGTTTCCAAGTGCTCCCTGTGACTGGGATGAGGCATACAGGATGAGAGAGAATTGTGGGGCAAATGTTGGGCAGAAAGAGGTCAAGAAAGGGAGAAAGGTGAGTTTGCTGAGCCTAGACCTTCTCAGCTGAATTAGCTGGAGATGCCCAGTGCTGTGGTGCCAGTCTTTGCTCTTCCCCTCCGTTTCAGGAAGAATTTTATGAATATTGCTGCCACAAATAAAACCTTTGGAGGTAATTAGAAGAGCATGTTTAGATAGCATAACCAGCATCTGGTGTGTTTCACTTTCCCTGGCTGTAACATTTTCTCTAGCTGTGTGATACGCCTTTAAAAATCTTTACTATTAGCTCCTGTTGAAACTCAGTCCTGTTAAACGTTTTGCCTTCCATCATCTAGAGGTAGAGATTTTATTGGTAGGAGAGAGTCAATAGTTTGGAGCTGCAGGGACGTTTCAGAAGTATGTGACATCACTCTGGTATCAGCTTTCTCAGAGCCCAGCAGTCCTGGCAGCTAAGTTGCTTTTTCTCTGGGTCAGGGCTGAGCAGTACTCATTGGAGAACAGCTTCCAAGAGGAAAGGGTTGTACCCCACAGCCTTAGGTGGTTTTTTCTCTTCTGTATGTGTCAAGCTTGTGCTAATGAATTCATTTCTCTGGAGACTGGTGAGTAATTCTTATCCATTTTAACAACTGGGTTTTTTTAGACAAAAAGCATTTTTTCCCTCTTTGGAAAAATGCCTTTTTTTAAAATTGCTTTTTTTAATCCAGCATTCATTTATTCACAATATATGCAAAGTAGAATGCAACATTTCTAGCATTCAACTTTAGATTTTTAACTAGAAACCTAATTGTAGGCACAAGTTAAGTGGTTATTGATTTCATACTTACTGTAACTGTGTCTAACTTTCAAGATTTTTATCCAGACATGCTAGATCACATGTCTAAGAGATTGAATGTAGCAGGAATTTGAGCTTTTTTAATTAGTTTGTAATGCTGAATGGGAAGCCCTTTTCAAATAGACACTAGTAGGTTACCTTATTTTAACATATAGCTCATACAGCAGTGTTTCCAGATGCCCATGGTATTTTGGGGGTTGTATATGTATGTGGGGGACCAAGTGGAAAACCAGATGCATTTCCAGTCAGTGGATGTATCTGTATGTGTATCACCTGCCAAGCTGGATGTTTATTTTCATGTGAATGTATATATACTGGGCTGCATACTCTCAGCATAGAAATTATTTAGGAAACAAACCACCAACCAAAGCTACAAAGCTCTATCTGGTTGCAGCTTAGGTTTTAAATAACTGAAATATACCTTAGTTTCCACTTCAGGGTAATTGTTTTCTCATCACAGACAAATAGACACTACATGTCATCTCTTCTCCTCCCTACCCCTTAAAAGGTCTAATTGTAAAAGTGCTGCAGTGCTGTGACATTTGGAAATCTTGGCAGATTCCAGTTTTGAAAAGGTTTCTGTTTTAATGTGCTGATAATCTTCCATGTTATAGCTAGAAAATTACAGCACACATAGCTACACAGATGGATTTAGCAAGGGTAGCCCAGGGTTTTGCTGTGTCACTTTGGGTTTGGTTTCTTTTGGTGTTTTTCTTTAAGGATGACACGAGTTGATGGATGAATACATGCAAAAATGTCTTATTCATCTGTTTGAAGATTGTGGGGAATAGTGCAACTCATCTCAGTAAAAGTTAGGTATTGATTTTCATCAGGGAATCATTTCCAGCCTGAATTTGGATGGTCTGAATCAGAGCTGTAGGGAGCTACGTGGATGTAATACTTCAGCTTTCAGAAACCTGTGCTTAGGGTAATTTCATTAATGCATCAACTGGCAATTTTGGTGGTACAGTAGTGTGGTGATGATATATTGCAGATGCAGAATTGATAGAATCTTTGTGATTTATGTGACTTGGCAGATTGCTATTAGCATTGAAGTTCCTTTGCAGCTTTGACTCTTCATGTAGGTGGCTTGGCTCCCAACCCAGAACTAAAAGCAGTGAGCTGTGGGAAATGCTTTTGAAATTCTGTTGTCATGAATAGAAGAACTATTTTCTGTGTCATTATAGTTTCAAAATAAATTCTAATGTTGAATTTAGATCAATTTTAATGCTTCATTTCAGTGAGATGTTTATCTTACTTACTTGGCTGTTTGGGGATTTTTTGTCCTTAAAGCTTTATAAATTACATTTTATTACCAGATTTATCACTGTTTGGTTGGGTTTTTTAGTGTAATTTGGGCTTAGCCAAAATAGGTTTTTACAGGCAGTTATATCAGACTGTCTTCAAAGATGTTTAAAGTGCATTGTGCTTTTTGATACGTCTAAAGCCTATTGATTGTACCATTAAATGGGAAAGAATAGAGAAGCTATGCACAAAGATGAAGTGCTTGTAGAATTTTAGGTTTGGAATCATATCAGTTGAAGGGCACAAATAGCTATTTTGCTTTTCTGTTGACTGGAATTTAGCATTGTGAGTAAACTTCTAATTTGCTGCTTTTCTTTAGCAAAAACCCCATGCAGCTTTACTTTTAAGTTAATCAGGACAATGTGCTTAAATCCTTTCCAGAGGGAGGGAAAAAAAAGGGGAGTGGAATGAGAAGCTTTTCTTAAGTACAGGTCTAAAGATGCTTATTACATTGGTTGGCTTTATCATAATTGTTAATATGAAACTTTCTGGGTTTGCTGGTTAACTGAATAGAGCCATAGTTAGTTTGAGGTAATGTGGTGATGGCTGGAATTTTCCAGTTGCTTTTTCCTACCCGTAGGAGTAACATTCTTGCTCATAGATTTCCCATTCTCTTGCTGGATTAGGATTTTAGAGAGGAGGAAAGGATACAGTTTAAATGTGAGCAAGATCCATAAAGGAACACAGTCTGTGAACATGGTGTGATCTGTATTGTCCTGTTTTATCCAACTATACAAACAAATTCTTTGCATTAAAAGACTGAAAGGTGTCATTCTGCCAGAAATTTTCAGAAGCTTCGAGTGTGGTGTTTATTTTAGGGGTTGGAGAGAGGAAGGGGCAAATTCCTGATTTCACCTGAGCAGTGAAATAGTTTAGAGCAGTGATCATGGAACAAGTTATTTACCTCAAAATACCTTCTGTGTAATGAGGGAAAGTATGAACAATGTTCATGGCAAGGCATTGCTGCTTGTTCACACTTGCTTTTGGGGAAGCTGACGAACATATTGCTTCTCCTTAACATTTTATTTGATTTGCCTCATACGTTGATCTGTTTTCATCTTCTAGAATGTCACTGCGAACTATTATTTTGTGAAGACCATATTTGCTTCTATAAAATACATACTTAGGGATCAAACTTCTAACTTAGCTTTAAATCATTAAAAACTTAGTTATGTAGCAATGGCAATCATTTGAAGAGTTGGAACTCTCCAAGTAAAGGTGAAAATAAATATTTTCTGAATTTGTGCTTCAATTATATATTTCAGCTTTTGCATTTCTGCTCCTTTAAAGTGGTTGGAATTGTTTGGTCTGAATGTTTTGGCCTCGATTATCACCAGGGAAAGGTCATGAGTATGGAGGAGACCATGGCAAACTTTTTTTGCTCATCTGTCATTGGCAGAGCATCTCCAGACTGCCCAAGGCAGCCAGGGCTCAGGAGCATGTTGGGTGTTAGCACACCATGTAGTCAACAGCCATTGGGAAACTTCCCTGCCCAAAGCAACAATTCAAACTCCCTACATTGTATTCCATGGAAGAATTATTCAAATGATGTTTTGGTTTCGATATGCAAGACTTTTATGCCCTTTTTTATTGTGGAATGAGAACTTGATGGTGAACTGTCTTCTCTCTCTTCCTCCCCCAAACTTCCACTGTTAAAATGTATTAACTTCTTGCTCTATGAGACTCAAATGGGGTAGAAGGAGAATTAATACTATTCACAAATAGCTTTGAAGGCTCTGTCTTCATAAGACTTTTTTATTTTAGTGGCCACCAGTAAGGAATAACATAGTTGTGCACACAGCTCTAGCCATTAGCCTGTTTTAGAGACTTCATTGCCAACTTGATCA
>NW_008678783.1:77982-83825 GCF_000695815.1 Acanthisitta chloris
GTTATTGCTGGTCTGTGATACCTATTCTGTGAGCTACACAGTGCCTGGAGTTCTGTGGGCACCATGAATCTGTGTTTACAAACAAACAAATAAACATTGGTGTTTTTAGCCAGGGATGGTCTTAGTTTAACATCTAGGTTGGTTTTTTCCTCTTGATAACAATGGTCAAGTATTGTGCTACTATGAACCTGCTGCACATAAATACATTTCAAACCTTCAATGCTTTCTAGCTAGGGAGGGGAATACACCCATAGAGAGTTTGGATACAGATAAAGAATGGTAGGAAATTAGTGATGCCAAAAGAAAATCATTCTGAAACAATTTAGTGCCAGAAGGTACCTAACGTGTGGAACTGTACTGAGTAGCTGCAGATCTGTAAAATTTCTGCGTAGCATATTTGCTTTATAGATCTGAAATCTCTCTAAAATTGCTGATTCTGCAAACATCCTTTAAGTTGAGAGATACTGTAAAAATGTATTTCTTTACAAATCCTCTGAAATCTGCTTTTCTGATACAGTGTGTAATCCAGACAGGAAAAAATCAAGGAAGGAGTTTTCAGTTCTAGGGTTTCGTATGAATATTCCCTGCCTTGCAAATCTCTTCCTTATGTTCATGTTTTCTTCTGGTAAGGGGAGAAATGAGTAATACTCCATATGGTAAACTGCAGTTAATTTAACTTCTTTTGGATATGATTTTACTAGTCCTTTAAAATTGTTTCCAAAGCCCAGATTCAAGCGTAAGAAATACTTAAACAAGTTTCTACAGAAGTCAGTAAAAGAGAGTGTTCCCACCTGGTACAGAGGGTGGTATGGGATTTGCTTTGCCATTTAGAAATTATGTCAGATGGCTGATGTTGAGTGTGGTGTCTGCCATCCAAGTGTCCCTCTGCCTCTGACCTCTTGCTCTGACACAAATGAAACAAACTGATTTGTTGCTTTTCGTTAAGGCATTTCTTAATGAAATGAGTGCTCACCAGGATGTTTTTTCCTTACCGTGTAGTTACACTCCTAGAAATGTCTGGTACAGACATGAACTGCTCTGACCTTAAAATGATCACTTCTGCCAGCTTGAGGCTGAAGATGTAGTTGCCTTAATGCAATAGTCTAATGCAAATGAAGGTCAGTGCCATGGACAAGAAGTCAGATGAACTGGATCACTGTTTGCCTGAGCACTGTGCCAGCACAGGAGCAAAGGGGAGAGGGAGCTGATCATTCTCGTGCCATTTCTACAAAGCAGTTGTAAGACTGTGGCTCCAAGACCTGCCTTTGAACAGATGTGGACCTGCAAACAGAGCCTGCCTGCACGGGCAGTGACAGCAGTCTCAGCTGTTTGGTGGGCCAAGCTGCAACAAGCATGTTTGTGGCACTGGGGCTGAAGCTTGTCCTGCTTCTGTCTCAGTTGCAGGCTGTGGGCTGTATTTTGTATGTAGCACCAAAATGCTTCAGTGTTACAACTGCCCCTGCATTGTGTTAGTTTCAGTGGTCTCTGACAGGTGTCTCTGTGTGTGCTTCACGTGAGGAGATTCTGGCTGTTGGGATTAAAAGTCAAGAAGTTGTCACTGATGCTGTTAGCATCTCAATGTGTGTGAGAGCAGCCTGCCAGAGCTGGCCAGAGATGCTTTGTGTGCAGCCTCTGAGTGGCACTCCACAATTCCAGCAGCTTGGAGTCTCACAACAGCTTGCCAAAACCACCTGTGAAAGAAAACAGCTCCCAGTTTCTGGCTCTGGCTGAGGTATGAATTCAATGCACAAAAATGCTGGCAAGGTCATCAGAGGCATCATGTCTGTTCTAGAGGAGGTTTTGTCCTGTAGTTTTTTCTACTGCTGCAGTTAACCCATGGTTTATCCTTGGATGAAACAACGTGGTGTGCCATTTTCTGAAGCAGTATGTGTTGCTGGGTCAGCAATAGCCTTTAATAAAAATTAAGTGTTATTTCCATGGTATTGCAGGATAAGGATATAGTTGTGAGAGTCAGGATGTAAAGCTAAGGGACCACTGAATAATAACTTTTTTTGCTGGGTATATTTCCTGTGTAACTGTCAAATGTGCTGACAGTTCATTTTGTAAATAAACTGTAGTTGTTCCTTTGCATTTATGAAGTATAAGGATAATGCAGAAAAATCTGTGTAGGTGTTGAAACCCAAGATGTGAAAATACAAGGGGAGGCAGCCAAGAAATACTTTTGTCAAATGGAAATTTCTAAACTTTTGGAGCCAATGGTTTGATTATATGAGACCAACAGGCATCAAAGTGATTGACAGGCTGCATATAAGCAATGGGTGGTAGATGTAAACTCTTGACAGATGGGGTACTAATATTTCATCTGGTAAACTGAATAATGCTAGATCCTGCTGCCTAAATGTCCTTGTTCTTCTGGTATTTATTTTGGCCAATTCACCTTTTACCATACCTGACTGTATGCATTGAGCACATTCTAAAAATTAAATTTTTTTGTGTGTGTAGTACAGTAATTTCCTGAAAGATAACACTTTAAAGAACTCATTTGTCTATCTGTTACACAAAATTTCTTTATTTGAAATGGCCAAATTGCTTTAATTAGAGAGAAAGTGTTACTCTTCATCTGTTCTACTTCCTTACCTAGTAGCAAGTAACACTGCTGCTGAACTTGTCATAAATTGTTGCTACCTCTTCAGCAATCTGTCTAAATCGTGGGTTTCATCTATTTTATAAGCAACTTGGCACTGAGATAGGAAAAAGTAGCTAAAACATTACGTAAAGGAAATAGTACTTAACCATGTATGCAGCTTGACTTGCTGCTTCTGCTATTTGCTGGGGTAGACTGGTTCTAAAAATCAATCTTTGGATTATGTACAAAAATTCTACACAGCCAGGAATCTTAAGTATCAGACAACAACATTTGATTAACAGTACCATGATGTTACTGACTTCCTCTGTGTGTATTCTGAGCTAACAGAAAGATTTTCCAGTATCTGGGGCTCCTGCCAGTTGTGATAATGCATATAATAACAGATCAAGAGAAAGCAAACTAAAACCATATTTCAAAGAGGTTTTGTTGGTTTGGTGAATGGGGTTTTTTCCATTTTTTGATATGAATCTGACTAATCACCTATTACCTAACCTTGGACACTTTCCTTTAGACCTGTGCATCTAAATCTTAGAATCACAGAATTGGGTGGGAATTAAAGATCATCTCGTTCCACCCCCTGCCATGGGCAGGGACACCTTCCACTAGCCCAGTTTGCTCAGAGCTCCATCCAGCCTGGTCTGGAACACTCCCAGGGATGGAGCAGCCACAGCTTCTCTGGGAAACCTGTGCCAGTGCCTCAGCACCCTCACAGGGTGGAATTTCTTCCTGATGTGTAATGTAAACCTACCCTCTGTCAGTTTGAAGCCATTCCCCCTTGTCCTGTCCCTACATGCGCTTGTCTCTTTCCATCTTTCCTATCAGCTCCTTCAGGTACTGGAAGACCACAATTAGGTCACCCCAAAGCCTTCTCAGGCTGAACAAACTCCCAACTCTCAGTCTTTCCTCACAGCAGAGGTGCTCCAGACATCTAATCATTTTGGTGCCCTTCTGTGGACTCAGTCCAACAGGTTGGTGTCTTTCCTGTGAGCTCGATCCATGTGGGATCAAATCAGAGTGGAACAGAGGGGCGGAATCCCTCTCTCTCCTCTCCCCTCCCTCATCCTTCCTTTGAATGCAGCCCAGGATACAACTGGATAAATGCTCCTACTGTACCATTTTGAGCCTGGTTAGAGGTAGGGGACCAGTCTCCAGTCCCCAGCTGTCATTTGGCTCTACCTGTTTCCATGGCATATTGCTCAGCCCTTTTCGTGTTGCACCAAACTGTGTTTCCATTGCTTTTTGATCACACACATCAGAGCAAGCAATTAATGCTGTAGATTACCAGCATTGAGCAGCCTGAAGGAGAGTTCCCTGCTGCAAAGGGCTGGTTTGGCTAATTGCTGACAGGGATTCTTAGCACCAGCAATTAGGTGTAGACAGTCACTTAACTCTGACAATCAGAGTTAAATTCACCGAAGCAGCACTGAGCCATCAGTGGGTCCATCTGGCCTGGCATTCCCTCCCCAAGAGGGACTTGTGTTTAGGATGAAGTTGTGAGAGGAATTAGCACCACGTCAAAGTGTGATACTCTGTGGATAATAGAATGGTGGTTTTTTCTGAAAAGCAGTATTTGCTGAAGTGTTGAGGCCTGCCTGGTTTTCAGGAGTACTTGAAGCTAACACAATAAATAGTAGGGAATGATAAATTTAAAACCAGGTAGAACAGAGGAAACGAGTACTCTCTGCAGGTAGATCAGTTCTCAAGGTTTCCCCACAAGCCTGATTGGCTTCCACACCTTCAGATTAAAGATCCTCCACCAGGATCTTTAGTGTGAAATATGAGCAAATGAGCATTAGGTGTGGATGTTTCAAGCAAACAATGTTGGGCCTTTTTTAAAGGATGTGAGTGTGCTGAGAAAATCTTCAAGATACTTTCTGATCTACTTGTGATGTCAAACAAATCCCAAACCAATTTTGTTTGTTGCTAATGTTACAGCCTTTTGGAGGCTTCTAAAACAACGTGCTGCTATTCTTTTCAGGCAAAAATATTATTATTTTTCTGAAACGATCAGCTCCTGAGGCTGAGCCCAAATGGACTGAAAGAAACAAGAGAGCTCAGAGAGGCTCAGCTGCACCCTCGGACCTTGGAGATGACAGCTGACATGTTCAGTGTTCCAGTTCAGTGCCACACTTTATACCCTGTGTGTCTCTCTACTTGAACTTTACGTCACAAGCAATGAATATTTTTAATAGAGTTTGTACTCTTTTGTCTGGGCTGAATGCAGGCCCACACATGGTGTAAGCTTCAATTAATTATCCTCTGGGGTCTGGTGCACATATTTGCATATGCTCTATCAGTGGACCACCAAGATTATTCAATTAAATCCTGACAATGGCTTTAAGAAGGCCAGTGATTAAAGCCTTAGTCATGACTGTTCATTTAGAAAATAATTATTTTAAAAATTCGGTCTCTGCCCTTATTCCTTGTAAAATAGGATCTATTGTGAGAGACAGCTTGAAATACAGGATGTGTCTGAATTGGTACCACAATTACGACTGATACACAAGTGGATGCACCAACATTTCAGCTGCTTTCTTCTGTCAGATTGGTAAAAGAAAGATTTCTAAGCAGTTCCCAGATGACAATGTGTTTATTTGCAGAAGCTTGCCAGGCCCTTTCCTCTCTCAACAGGCTGAGGAAGTGACTACTTATGACCTGGTGTGTTATAACTGCTTGATAAACATGGCTTTCTTTCAGAAGTTCTAGTGGGTTATGAGAAATGTGTTTTTATTTAGTAAAAATGGTTGTTTACTGGATTTGTGTGACTGTGCCAACTCTAGGCATTGGAAAAGTGATGAGGAAATGATTGAAGTCATGTAGCTGTCTGAAGACAGTGTGATGTTGTTACACTTCTGTATAACCTTGGTTAAGAAGAATAAGGGATTTGTTTCATGGCAGCTAATGCTGTGGTTCACATAACCTGAAAACAACAAACACACAAAAGCCCTAAACCAACCCCACCATACACAAAAAAACCCAACCCAAATATCATAATGATAAATAATAGCAGATAGGCTAAGGAAAAGATATCCACAGAAATCTCATCAAAGGTATAAAATGTTTAAGAGAAATAAGGTATTTAACTGCTTCTGTGAATGAATATCAGATGTTCTTAGCTGGATTAGCAAAGCAACACAGTGTGGTTTTACCCAGTGTCTCTGGAATTTGAAGTAGTAATTCACTGAAATTATATTTCTTTTTAATTTATATATATAGAATCATTTATAATATATAT
>NW_008678784.1:0-30879 GCF_000695815.1 Acanthisitta chloris
ACAGATATTTTGACAAACTTTTGACCAAACATTTCAGATCATCGAACAAAAGCACAGCTGACAGTGCTGTTCCAGGTATAGGAAATTTGACTCATCCAAAACCAGTGCCAATGGCAGCAGGAGCTGAAGACAGACTTTGATGGTGTCCCTCAAACACAGGGTGGATCCAGACATGGCAACACTTGGTCAACTAAGGTCTTAACCAGATTTCCAAGTCACTCTGATCTTCAAACAGGGCAATACAAACAATGGCCAAATTGGCAAGAAACAGGCCACAAATTCTTGAAACCTGTAATGTATTCCCCAGACAGGATATTCATTTGAAAGAGTGACAGTGGTGGGTGAAAGATACGGCCTCACTTAGCAAGAAGAGCCATGACACTTCTTGCAGATCTGGTCCTGCTGAGCAGTTCTCAGCAGTGGGGAAGGTCAAGGATCTCCCAAAGCAGAGGAGTTTCCAGAAATGATGCTAGCTGCCCATGCTGCCTGACTCATATTGACCTCTCTGACAAAGAGATCCCACCCACTCCTCTGGGCACGTGCAGGCTCCATCCTAACAGCTGCCATTGCTAAGGCAGAAGCACAGAGGGACTATGGATTCTCTAATGCCTGTGTAAATAAAGAACCAAATTACGTGTGTATATATATATCTATCTTCATTAATATCTGTGTAAAACAATGTATCTATTTAGTCTGATGAAGGAAAGAAACAAGCATGATATATTTGAAACTTCAGCTAATATATATGTATGACCCATAGTCTTGCCCATATACTCAGTCCCTTGTGCCTAAAACCAATGGCATGAATGTGGGGTCAAACCTTTCAAAGGTGAATTTACATTCCCAAAATTATGTAGGTGGAAACAGTTTTGTGCAGATTCTAGGTGAGCAGCAGTGATGGTGTGTCCCTCCAGGCTACCAAAATCTCACCTGTTGAACCTGTGAAAAGCCCAAATTACTTTAGCAGGGTTTCACAGGAACAAGAAGGCAAAACAGGGCCACAAATTCCCAGTGCTGAGGGGCCTGGAACAATAACAAGGATTAGAAAGAGATGCTATGATTTAAGATAGGTATTATAGGATAAAGCAGAAAAAACCCATGCCACAATTTCAGCTCCAGGACAGGTGACAATTTCTATTCTGTCTTTTGGCAGAAATAGTAGATTTTCTTTAAAGTAGTTGTTGAACAGGCTGCTGCAGCTTCAGGTAACAAAAAGCACAGTCTAAGCAATAGCTTCAGAAAACTGCAGATCTTATAAATTTCTGAATATACTATGGTATTTGCTGTGAACAGCAAACTCTGAAAACGTTAAGCTTTTTTTTTAAAAAAGAGACTGGCAAATCTTGAATGGCTAAGGGGTATTCTGCAGCAGAAATTGCAACAGGGAAGTGATTGGTGAACTTCAGTCTTTGAAAGATTGATCCAAGAACTGTGGAGCCTCCAGAGACCAAGGAGATTACAAGATTACAATCAATCTCACTTGGGTCCCTAAGTGAAGGATGGAGTTGGAATCCCTTCCCATAAGGTTCAGGGTGGAAACTGTGCACCTGTGCACTGGGTGCAGTGTATGCATTTGAAATAATGCAGAAAACTGGAGTTGAGCACTGCCATTTCAGCTGACCTTTTAGTGCCTGTGTTTTGAGACTCTGACAAACAGAGTAAAGCCAGAAAATTCAAAAGTAAACAGCACTGTCAGGACATGTGCCATTGTATATTTCTAGTGTTCTCACTGAACTAACAAGATTGCCTAACTTCTTACTCTTTAATGGGGTATAATGGGAAGATTATTGCAAACTGTAAGGGCTGTGCCATGTGGCAGGGGCAATTCTGTTCTTGGCATGCATCACTCAGCTTTTCCTCATGTTGTTGCTATTTAGCAGTTGTGTTTCAAGCTGTCTCAGCTACACTGCTGCCAGATGTCTATGATGATAGTGGAATAACATCTAAGTGTCGCTAGGTAATGTCTTTGCTAGACATCAGCTTTTCAAAACACATTGTTTCTCCATTGGAAATCTTACAAAAAGGAAAGGAAAACTCCTCCAGCAATCGAGATCTGGGTGGCCCAACTAAGCAGCTGTGGTGAACATCTGTCTCTGTGGGGGCTGGGTGCCTGTTTGGGCAGCTGTTGCCCCAGTGCCAAGCAGCATGTTCTTACCTGCCAGGCAAGAGTATGTGGCACAGGAGTGAGTGACACCGGGGCTCAGCCACCTGCTTTGGATTGGGAGCCTGGAAACCCACAGAATACTGGGGAACCTGCAGCACAGCTTCAAGGCTCTGTCTTGCTTGGTGAGTGTGTCCCTGAATCAGCCAGGCAGAATGGAACACGGCAGGGTAATCTTGCCCAGAGGATGCCAAAACCAGGGAGAGAGTGGGACTGCCCTGCAAATGTCTGGACCCTGGTCTGCCTGCTGAGGAGCAGGGCAGGAGGCAGCTGGGGCAGCCTTAGATGGGAGCAGTGGTGGCAGTGCTTCCACAGCCAGGCTGGGGGCCAGGGCCTGGCTTTAGCACTGTTAGCCATCAGCTGCAAAGGACTGTAAGGAAAGGGAAAGGTGAAAAGGAAGACACGGCTGAGACTCCTCTGAATGCAGTAAACCAGAAAATCACCCAGCTGTGGGGTAAAAGCTTCAGCATTTACCCCTGGAGGTGCAGGCACAGCTGCCATGAAGCCTGAGCAGCGAAGGACAGGGGACAGCAAAGGGCATCAGCCTTACCTTTGCCTTTCCCAAAGGAGTCCCTCTAACAATGTGACCCTCACAGGATCTGCTAATGCTAGTTGAAATGGTGCCTCTATTTAGTGCTTCCTGGTAACCTTTCTTAGACTACTGTTCAAGGTCTTATGTAGCTTTTTCTTCTTTTTTTTTTTTTTATGCTTTTAGAGGGAGATCTGTATCTTTCACGAATAGGAATTTCTGAGCTGACTAATGCAGTCATGTCTACTACCCACACAGTAAAACTCATCAGGCTCCAGTAATTGTGGCATTGGCTTAAAATGATGGGGTTCTTCTGGGTTTATTTTGAGATTCAGAAAACATCTTCTTTGTCTTTTAACTTTTGCAGACATTAATCATCTGAAGAATCACACTGATTTTTGACCATCTATATTTCTAAACTAAAACTAAATGGTTCCTGCATAATACTATATCTCCATGAACCATGTTGAGGTTTTTCCACTCAAGCATTTTGGCAACTGTTAATGCTAATATTTATGGTTAACATCTGAATAAAGAAGAAACACTACCACTACAGACAGCAAGCAATGCATCAGATGGGCATGGAGGAATTCTCCATTCCTGAAGTAGCTGCAGTTTAAATCCATTTCCTAGCAGTTCTTTTGCCTGCAGTTCTGTAGATGCTAGGCATAAGCAGAGATATCCTCAGATTGGACTGAGAGTTAACTCCCATCTCATCCGGGTTTAGCTCCACCAAGCCAAACAAAGCTCTGAGCATATACTTATATTAGCAATGGTAAATTATTACTGGCATATGTTAAATAATTGCTGTTTACTTTTGTGTCCTTTCTTGGGCTTGGGTATGTTCAATCCCTACAAACATCTGATAAATCCCTTGAAGTAAATATAACCTAATGAATCCTCATATAAACATTTCTATAAGTTTCCTGGTCTCCAGTTGTATCTGACTCCCTGCTGGACAAGCAGCAGCAATAACTGATTTTTGATACAAATTTTGAATATAGGTCCATGCATAATTTTGTGTCACATCAATATAGTGAATATTTTGCTGAAAGAAAACACCGACCAACTTTCTGCTCCAAGTTTGCAGACAGAAGTGTTTTACAAGGGTGCATTGATCTGATTTTCAGATATAGAATATGCAAATCTCCAATATTCATTCAACAAATTTTTCTCTAATGCAAGTTGCAATGAAGACATGAGCAGATGCTATACAGTATGTTTTGCTGTTATGCATGCAAACATACAAGCATATGCAAAGCAAAATATTTCCTCTTTAAAATACAATTTACTAGACTAGGTAGAGGTTTCTATTTGCCTTTTGAAAAATAAATTTCTACCAGAAGAGTAAGAACATTTCAAGGCATTTTCCAAAGCTATATCAGAGGAGTTACGGCTAGCATACACATGTTACAAAGAAAACACTCCAGAGGTTGTTTGTTGTCCCATTCTGTTTTACAGCAGCATACAAAGTTTGGTGTATTTCTTTAAACATCAGTGTAAGAAGAAAAATGTTTCCACCAAAAAAGCATACAACATGGATGTAATACTGTTTGTCAGCAATCATGTTTAAATATTTAATGAAAGGAAAAAGAACATAAAGAGCTCAAATGGGGCAGAGTCATATTTCTTACCTGCTTTAAACCTGAGGACCTGCCAAATACACAGCACGCAAAGGGTCACAGTCACTATGCAACAAGTAATTCCAACCAATATTCTGTCCCAGTGGAGTGAAGGCATGTTGTAGAGTAGACTGTCTGCTGTGCTATAAAATGGTATTATACATTCATAATCCTGTGATGGATAAACCATTAACTACTTGTCTACGGCTAAAACTTTAACCATTTCCCTTCCACCTATGGAAAAAAAAATGTTTCAGCATGTGTGTGTGTTTATTACCTCCTGGAAACTGACTCTGGTCCTCAAACTAGACCTGCATGTATTCTCAGGTGGCTGCTGGCTGGTACAGGATGACACCATGCTAGGCAGCATGCTAGCACCCAGGGATTAGTCCCATTTGGCCTGATTTCATTTGCTAGCACAGCCATAACCACCAGGCTCTGCATTGGGGTAGCCAAGCAGGCCCCAGGGAGGAGGCTCTGGAAGGGTGAGAAGAAGGTCTCTCCTCTGCAGAAAAGTTCCTCTTGTGCTGAGAGGAGGTGGCAATGCTGTCTGTGTTAGGACTGCCCAAGGTCAGGCACTTGGAATGCACTTTCAGGAGAGTATACGGCATTTCCATACTACATAATTTGGACAGGCAGTACAGAGTCTTGTTGCATCCCCTCTGTGCACTTCCACCATTACTTATGGTCACTCAGCAGGCACGGGCACAACTGGTAATAGAATTTGCTTCTTCAGACCCCCAGGACATCTGATTCATCCAGAACAGAATGGGAAAGAAAAGAAAAATGAGTAAAAGGCAAAAGTAAAATGTGAAGCAGAAAGAAAAGTTATACCACCAGAGCTGCCAAAATCAGCATCTTCTTCTGCATGCTAGCATGTATCCTGCTGACAAATTCAAAGCTGAGTATCACAGTCAAAGTGGAGAAGAAAATAGAGTTATTTTAAGAATAAGTTGGAATAAACACTGTATTTTTTGTCATCAGCAATCAGTGGATTAATCCCCTGAGTAGGGACAGTACCTAGTTTTTACATAGTGTTTTTTATTAGTGAGGAAAGGATATTTGTTTGGTTTTAATTACCAAATCAATTCCATCTCAGTTTAAAAAACAGGGCTCAAAAAACTGGTATGATATGCCAAGGATGTATGGAAATACAGCCAAAAAAAGGGCTCAGGTCTCTTGGCATGTGGCTAAGTGGTCTAGCCACTACATACTACCAATACTGCTACTGAAACTACTAGGTACTGCTGCTTCTTTGACACACAGATTACTGGGATGTTTCTTCCTCTTATCAAGAGTAAAGATTAGTAAAGTAAGGTATGCATTTAATCTCTTTGGTGGCAATCTGCAATGTATTCAAAATGATACTCATATTCAAAAAAGCTGACACAGAAAATAAAAAACATCTGATGTTTAGTGATCAAGATACTGTATTGAAGAAAGCACCTAAGGACATAGGAAAGACTGAGGAAATGGCAAGATAATTAAGATGACTTTTACAAATGGAAGCTCCAAAATTCTTAATATGCTTTTTCAGATAGTCAAATGTCTTAAGAGTCTGCTCACAGAGGTTTTAGTTAAAGACAGGCTGTGCCACCATAACCAGTGACAGATATTGGGACAAACCTCCAGGCAGGACAGAACTGCTGTCCCTCTGGGTGCAGCTCTGTCTGACTGGGTGTCTGCCTGCCTGTCTGTGGTAGCCCTTGTGTTACAATCGTGCTGTCCTAGATCTTTCCTCTCTCCATGTTATTCTCATCAGCATGGAAAACAGAGAAGGGAAAATATTCCCAGTGCTGGGATCAGCCCAGAGACATGAAGAAGGTGCAGGGCCCAGCTGAGGAGTGAGAGTCTGAGGGTGTGAGGAAACAACTGTCTCCCAGCCACTGAGGGGCCATTTGAGCCTTTTAACTCAATAAAATGCCAAACTGCAGTTTCCCCCAGTGGGGTTGCACAGGCACTGGAAGGCTTCATTGGCAGGGCAGAAATGGGTCTCTGTGGGACAGGGCAGCAGAGGTGTCCCCTCTGCCTGACAGGAGAGCTGTGTGTGGACGTTGGGTGGTACAGCTCAAGGGTTGGTCCTGGCATGCATCCCACTGCCCAGCCATCCCATGGGCTAGGAAGCATTTGTGGTGTCATCCAGGCAAGCCCTGGGAGCCTGATGGCTGCATGGCCCAGCTTTCTCACTGCTGTCAAACTGTGGACAACAGCAATGCTCAGCTAGAGAGAAATATCTCCTCATGCTGCTCACAAGAATGCTTAGGACCCTTTCACATGTTATTACTTTACAGCCTCTTGCCCTAAACAGTTAAATGTTTGCTTTTCTGGAATTGGAAGGGACAAAAATGTAAAACTGGATCTAAAAGACACCAGGAAAATGCTCATTCCTGAGCAGGACTCATACAGACAAAGCAGAACCAAGTCTAATTTGGATCTTGCAGATGGGGAAACTAAGTCACAGAATAGTTTAGCGACATTAAGTTAAGCTTTGCTAAGCTGAGGTTTGCAGCATACTAAAAGCACACCCAACTTCTGAATCACAGGTCTGACTCTTTTGCTAATAGAAATGCTGCTAGATGATTGCAGATGTTTTTAAATGACTAAATAGGAAAGAAATAAGAGTTTATTCTCATGGTTACTTACATTGCCCTTTCTGTTCAATGGAAATAACATCCCTGCTTCTTTCCTTTACGGAGCTAACATCATCACAGACATCTTTGACCAGCATGTTGTGTTTAGACATATAAAATACTGTGAGTCCAAAACCTTGGGTTGCAAGCCCAGGTTTGCAAATGGAGGACTGTCAACTGGGAAGTTGAAGTAGGATTATGAGCAAAAAAATATTGGTAACTTCTAACTTAACATGAATATTTTATATAAAAATTAAAGAAAAAAAAAGTGGCATAAGAAACCAGATGGCAAAACCAAACCAAATCAATAAATACATTTTAAAGGATGTACACTATCTTAAAGGACAGTACATCTTTATTTACAAAAATATGAAACCATCTTTATATAATAAAATAATCAAACTGAAAGAAAACCTTAATACTTGGAAATTTGTATACGTAATGCAGCTGCCAGAGATAAAACTGTTCTTGAGTGACTGGATATGTTTCTTCTGCTTTCCTCCATCTCTTTCAAGCCTTAATTAGAGCCACATGTTTCTTATTTCCTTCCTCTTTTTGTTTTCAAGCCTGCACAAAGTGTGGTGCCAGCAGTAAACACCATTTTTTACTTTTTTTTTTTTTTTATGTGTCAACTGCATTTGGCTGAGTCAGAGTCACAAACCAGTAAAATTCCAGCAAAGCAGTGCAATCTTTCATTCCCTCCCGTTGGGAGCGGGAAATTGGTATCGCTGTTTCTGGGGCTGCTGCACAGGAGCCATAAAAATCCCAGCATGTGTCTGAGAACCTTGTCCCTGGTAAATAACACTGGAGGCAGGCTGGAATGCTATATGCCATCAACGTCCCTGCCCCTCCCATACTCCTGAGAGTGCTGGGAGTGATTTCTTCTTGCTTAATTGCTATTCAGTTGTATAGATCTGCAGTCTGTTTTCCATTTCTTCTTTCTCCTCCTTGGGGAGGCAGTGGCTGGTAACCACAGTATGTAGACATAACTATTTCTGCTCCAATTTCATGCCCTTACTGTGACATTGACTTCTTAGGTGCCATCTCCAGCAGAATATTTTGTCAGTGAATGGCAGTGGTTTATATGTGAGAGCCTTCTTTCCAAACCAAATTGCAAAGTAGTAATGCTGAAGTATTTAGAATTATGTTTCTCAACTACTTTTCTGAAAGTATTTTCATTCTAAGAAGTGTATCAAATATAGCAATCCATGAACTGCAACAATCACCTAAAAGGAGATAGAAGTTACTGCTCTGAAAAAGTCATCTGAGGACAAGCTGTGCCTTGTTTGACAAATATTAGGCTTTTTACTCCCACATATTTTGAGCAAGCACATATTGTACCTAGAATAGATTTTAAGGACAAGTGCCCAGCAGTTTTCCAGTTGTCTTTCTCCCTTTTAACAGATGTGCTGTTGTTGTGCAGTCCTTGGGAGTCAGGCTTGCTTCCACTACTGCACATGCTAAACCACTTTTTGGATAAAAAACTATTCTGTTTTCTTCCACCAACTTCTGTACCAATAACTTCTACCCTCACTGCTGTAGTTCAGAGGAACTGAAACATGTAGGAGGAGGGCATTAAGGTCCCAGATACACTGAAAGTTTCTAGTGACTCAGTGTTAAGGATGAATGAACCTGTAGGATTTAAATCCCTTGCTGTTGTGTTTGCTCTTAGTTCAAGCTCTGTTTAGGTACAAGGAGAAAAGATGTATTTTTATTTAGAATATAGAACAAATATCACAGTTACTAATGACAAGGTAGTACTGACCTTTCTTGAAGTGCAACTTGTCCAAATGTCTGGGTGGGTTATGAGTGAACTGTCTATCCCACCCCACCCTGCCCCATAAGCAGTTATACTTTTTCCCCTGAAAACATGACAGACATCTTATATGAATAAATCCATTTTATTTAAATAAAATTACAGGTGTATCTTGTCTATTATAAACTATCATATAGTTTTTCAAAGGCACCAATATTTTAAAATAATTTAAATTTTCTTGAGAGCAGCTACCTTTCTCTGAGGGGTATTTGTAAACTTGTCAGACTTCTCTCCCCTCATTCAACGTAAGCAATATCTGTTGCTAGTGAAATGCCTAAGGCTGTACCTTTTTCATTGTAATAGATACCTTACTATTCCTGGGCATCTCTTTTGAACATTGACTGAGAAGAGCAGGTTGGGTGTTCTGTGCAGCAAAAGCCCATCCTGAAATAAGGTGTTTGTTTCCTTTGTGGCACCATAAATACATCAGGCACAAACCCCCACTAAGACACTCATTTTGCATGTACTGCAAGTATTAAAAATTAAATCCAAGAGACTACTGCTTCTTTGAGGCTTCAGGATCTGTTTTTCCTTCAAGCTTAATAATGCAATGCCACCTTCTCTAATGCAAAGGGTTTTTTTATGAAGCCTGTCCTGCAGTTCTGTGTCACAGTCTGCATTAGCCTCCAGTTTGGGCTTCTTTAGAGGCATCTTTGTTAAGCATGGTTGCACCAAAACCAGCAGACACTTGTGATGGGCTTATTCATCCAGTTCTCTGATCATGTATGGGAGATTCACAGAAGGGACATGGAGGGTGATACAGGTGATACCTCTCAGCACACTAAGTCCTGTTCAGCTTTTCTCCAAAGAAAACATCCAGACCCAAAGCCACTGCTGGATGTAGGTAAGGACAGAGCCAGAGCCACCAGGCTGAGGGGGTCATGGGAGGAACTGTGTCAGGCAGCCACTCTTCTGGCCAATGCATTCAAGTACTGTCACTTTTTGTTTCTGTAAAAGCAGGGGTTTCTTTTTCAAAAGGAGAGTTTGCTAAGCACCCTTCATGTTCACAGCTTGCTCAGGTTATTGACTGAATCCCATGAAGTTCACTTCATTAACTGATTCTGGCTTACAGCAAAGGACTTCTGTAATAATCCCCAAGTTCTCTTTGATACATAACCATCATCATCTCTGCCCAGCACTGCAGAAGCTTTTTACCCCAGCCATTCTAACAGGAAAAAAATTCTGCCCTTTAGAAAGATCCCAACAATTTAGAGACAAGAGTGATGTGGTGCAATGAAGGTAAGATTACAGCTGGGTGTTAACGACACACTGCCTTTGGCAAATATATCCCTGCTGCAATTAACAGACAAGCTCCTCAGCAAAGCCAGGGATCTTCCTTCTGGCTTATGCCTACAGAAAATCTTATTCTAATGGAACCAAGGTAATTAAACTCAACTCTTAGATTTGCGGAGTGGAGTAAACACAAATTAATTCAGAGTTTATAGTGAGACCACTGTAAAGCTGAGACACAGAGCTACAAGAATACCATATCAATACCTATCTTAAAAGAATGTCCTGGGACAGGCTTCATTAAAGTTTGCCAAAACCTCTGAGACCCTTCAGAGAAAGGCATTGAAGAAGGGCCAACAATTGTCAAGAAAAGCAGTGGTCTTTGGCTAGTAATCTGCAGTTTCCCATTTTACATTTGTAAATATAGAAATGTATGTGAGCCAACTATTCTTGCTTTCCAAAGAAGATTCAGCTGGATAATCTTCACAATACTTGGCAAATGTCTAAAATAATTCAAAAAAATTAGCTACTGAAGTCTTCTGAGAAGACATACGAAAGCTCAGCCAGTTTATTGTGCTTTTCTTCCTGCTTAGATCATCCCTTTAGTTTAGAGAGACAGCACCTTAATATTTGTACACTATTAAAGATATTTATCAGTGAAGAAACTTGTGTTGTACCTGACTATGAGAAGCAAAGTACTTTGTGACAATATCCTTCAGCATAAACATCAATGATTTTGGAAAGGCATGGATAAACCTGACAGTCTAAAATTCAGTATTAATATCATGTGCAGCCAAAGAGAGTGCTCCTTGAAAAGGGGGAGATAAAAGGTAGATCTTAAAAATGCAGTGAATGTTTATGCTGCATTGAAGGTATAATAGTTTTAGAAAAAGCCTTTAATAATTTTTTCTGAGTCCTGGCATCCCTTTGAGGTACAAACTATTTAATTACCTATTTTTGTAAGCAATCAGTTCACCGCCATTAGTCATTTTATGCTATACATTTTTCTGGTTCACACCAGAAAAAAAGGTAAGAGAACTCAAAAACGAAGGGACCAGATCCTACAACTCTCATTCATCAAGGAAAGTCCAGCTCTGCATTCCCTTAGAAGCATATGGAAATATTTGAGTAACAGAAGAAACACCCTTCTACAGCACCAAACCTGACAACCTGGCACTACTTGAACAGAATTTGTTGTCCCAAAATTCAGTTTTGCTGGAGAAAACAAATGCAATTAAACTAATATTATTTCTTAATTCACTAGCTGTTGTGGGTAGCTGGGCATGGAGCTACTATGAAGGCAACATCTGCCCCCCCTGCCCCCAGCTCACTGTGCAGCACTGTGCAGGCTACCTGGTGACTGAAGGGGTGACACAGGGAAAAGGATGCAAAATCAGCTCATCCTACTCACAGATCAGAATTTACCCAGGTGCTGGGTCATGTGTCTGCTATGAATCCTAGAGAAAACCACCAAATTCCACTGAAGGAAAGGAAATAACTTTGGGAAAGAAACTGTTTTTGCAGCTGGGTGCTGCCTGACTGGATACTCCTCAGCCTTTCTGGAAAAGAAGTTGCTCCACATGCCAAGGGAAGGCAGAGTCACTTTCACTGCCTTGCAAAGTCTAATGGTAGTGAAGAGACAGGACTGTCTAGGCATGAGAATAAACAGCTACCGTGGCTTTTGTTCAACATATACATCTTTGGTCCTCCTGCCAAGCTTCATAGTGTCTCTGTGTGACTGAATACACTGCACACTCTTCAAGGAACCACTCATGGATTCACAGTGAGTAGTTCCTTCCATTTAACATAGAGCCACAAGCAGAGACACAAAGGTGCTATACAAGACAGCTGCAAGACTCTGGGCTTTTTATCTTGTTCTACTGTTTTCCAGGTCTGCACACTTATTTATGCACAGTTACTTGTAGGGCAACAAGCATGTGTATTTGGACACCCTAATTATGGAAACTTATAAGTATGTTCAGCAGAGGCTGAAAAACATTTTGCTTAGCTTTTAATAAGGCAAACATACAGAATTCATTGTGCCATCTCGTCCACTCCCAGTCTGTCTAATATTAGTCTGATTTTCTTTGAAGCATGTGATAAGGAAGGTACTAGTGCAACCACCACAAACCAGTATCGAGCTTACCCTCCACTAATAAAGATGTAACTGGATAGATGTAGACATCATAGGGGAGGGAATGATATTTGCATAGCAAGTTGTAGTAAAGAATGAGTAAGATGGCAATAAAATGTAGAAATGACGTATCAAATGGCCTAATGGTTGAGAGGGTAAACTAGTCAAGCCATATTCATACTAAATTTCATCTTCTGACTCATGATCTCGTTCAGATGTTTTCAGTAAACCCATTTCCATGGACTGGGACTGTTTAACCTTTGAACGAACTGCCCTGGAAAGAACAAAAAAAAAAGTTGTCAATAGTAACTCAAAGGCTCATCTGACCATTTTTACATGGTAAAAACCTGTTTAACTCTTGCATCTCATCAGTGAGTTAGGATGATTGATTTGTAGTGGGCCACAGTGGAAGACATCCTAAATTGGAAATAATGATTTCAAGCAGAGTCTGGGCAGAATTTAACCACAGGTCTTGGTTGTTTGCACAAGTGACCTCTATACAATGCAAGCATGTACCATGGCATTCAAGGCCAGGTTGGATGGGGCTCTGAGCAGCCTGGTCTAGTGGAAGGTGTCCCTGCCCGTGGCAGTGGGTTGGAACTAGACGATCTTTGAGGTCCTTTCTAACTCATTATATGATTCTATGATTATTAAGTGCTGCCTTTAACAATACCACCTGAATGTACTGCTTGTAAGAACTTGTTCCTATAGACAAGAGCACCTTAAGCAAACCTCGGTGTACCATCTAGAATGGTTAGTGTTGTGCAGGCACAAGACCAATAGCTGTGTTCACTTAGAAGAGGACTACAAAGCTGTGAGAAAGAGTGAGTCTGGCCAACCTACCCTTAGAGGGGAACTCTGCACAGCATGCCATGATCAGCCTCATCTGAGGCCTCATCTGATGCTGCAGCAGCCACCATACCCAGCATCAGAAGGGATGTAAGACTGCTGCCACCTTCTCAATAGCTGTCACTCTTTACACAACAAACCAGTTACCCAGCCCTGAGTGCTGGTGCCTTTCAGACTCAGATCCAAAAAGAACTGGCACCCCAGTGCAAAGCAAGACTGGAAGAACTACATATGGCCAAAGCATTATTAAATAGGACTATTGGGATGGTAGGGCTAAACCAAGGGGTGAGAATCATGTTTAGGACAGTGCAGGCAAAGGCTTGGAAAGGTCTCATGGGCAGAAGGTGTTCACACCTTCTGATGACCTGATGGCAGAATAAGGCTCATTTTTACAGCCAAGTTGACACTGCCATTGGAATTTTGTCAGAATTAGCACTAGGTTGTGAGGAAAAGGGCTAACTTTAGACATTAGGGGATGAAACTGGCTAGTGAAAAAGAAATCAGGTCTCATCACAGGAAATTGCTAGCAAGAAATCCTATGTAATAACCTTCAAAGTCAGTCATGAAGCCTGCTGACTAAGCCACTTGAAATTAGCAGAGATGAGCACTGGGAGAAAAGATGCTGTAGGAACAAAAAAGTCTCTCCTACTTTTAACTTTATATGTATTTACAAATGTGTGAGACTATTAGAGCTCATTTTATGTGAGAAGTATTATGCTGTCACAGCTATATATATGAATGTTTCCTCCCTTTCTACTGAAGAAATGTGTCAGGTGATTTTCACTGATTAGTAATATCTACTTTCATTTTACCTTGCAAGACAATTAATTACTTCAAAAACATTTTGATTTGTCAGTGAAACTTTCTAAAATAAAGCTCCTGCTAGACTAAATAGACAGGTCACCAAAGTTTTAGTGTTTCAAGTAACTTACCAGCTGACGATTGTGTAATTCACTGCAAGTATAAGAAAAGCAAAGGCATAATGCCAGCAATAGCACATGGTCAGGAACATCATGTTGGTATGATCTGTCTGATTCCACTCTGGGCTCCCATTTGGAGGGTAAAGCACGAAACCAATCTGTAATAAAATAAAAGATATTTATCATGTGTCATTGGATGCATATCCTGTGCCGTATCATGTTTTATGCCACCCATCACAAGGCAGACATTTCATTTTCTTACAGCGCTGCTTATTTCTGTGTTTATTATTTTTTAAAAATTTTGTGGTTACTCTCAGGTGCAATGGATCACTTTACACAGTTCTGTGCAGAGATGCCTTTGAAGATGCAGAGCCAATCCCAGAGATCCCCTGCTCTGGCTCAGAAAGTTAAGGATCCTGTCCAGCAACCTAGCCCTGCAACAATCACAGTCATGTACTGTAAGGAGAGGGGTTGGTGCTCAGCCATGTGTGGTCTGAACTGCAAGCACCACATTGACCAGAAAACCTGCCCAGGCATTTGCACTGGCTCGTTTCTTCCCAACAGTGTCTGGGATGTGTTATATGGTTGAGAAGAAGAATGAATGAATAAATAAATAAAGGTGAGCCACAAGTCTATTTCTTCTGGGCCATCCAGGGAAAAGGTCATGTTTTGAAATCATGTAAAAATGGAGCTTCCTCATCCAAGACTATAAGTTCATGTAAAATACATAGCTGATTTGTTTATTCAGAGCTGGAAAAGATCAAATTCATATTTGTGCATAAGCTGGGAAACTATTAATCCTGTGGCTACTACACAGGAGCCTGCATGACAAGCACCAATCCTCTGTACTGCCTAATTCAACGTCATCGCTCAGGAGTTTAGCTAAGAATTTAGAAGCTTGGAAGAGAAGAGGAAGGAGGAGGAGAGTGTATTTTTCATTTCCATGCAGAGAACTCAATGAATGAGGGTGTTGATGATGGAGAAAGAAGGTCCCTTTGCCTTTCACAAATTTCCCATGCTGCAGCCAGTGTGTGGTTTTCAGTCACACAGATGGTTGAAGTCTGATGCGCATGTGAAAAAAGCCACGTTTAAATCTCTTCTATTTTTAGTTCTTCAATTTTTTACTTTGAAACAAACCCACATTGTCTCCAGAGCTAAAGAAATAACCTGTTCTAAAATTAGACTGGGCAGACAACAAAGAATAAAGGGTTGCTTCTAAAATCACCAAATAAAAGTTTACAAACAAGAAAATAAAACAGCAAGTGCTGCAGCACCACATTCTTGAGTCATTTTCACTTATAGAAAAATACAGCTGATTTGGACGTCTGTCTTCTTGCCAGAGCAAGCATTTAAATATTTGATTTGGTGCTGAATGACTAGTTCTCCTAAGGAACAGCAAACGTTTTTATCCATCGTGTCTGGCCAGCATATAAAAAGGGGAAGCCAGTCTAGACATGTTGGAAAGAAAAATCATTGAAGTGACCTCAGTTCTTTACTATAAGATGAAACACACATTGGCACTAGTGCTCCTATTTCTTTGTTACAAGATCACAGCAATTCATTAAATCTCTCTCTTGTTCTGACAGTGGAGAAAGGGTTGCTATCAAATATCTATTAGCTGGATTGACTTATAAGTAAGTGAAGGCATGGAAGATACATTTTGGGAGCCACATCCCTGGAATACCAAAATTTTGGCTGTTATTTCTTCTGCTCAGTTCCCAGAGCACTAGAAAAGCAGGAAGCTTTACATCACTCAAACTCTTAATGCAGATCAGTAACTTATGTACCTTTAGAACCTGCTAATGTCAAGGAGGCCTTTGCCCCACCTGTCCAGTACTCCTGTGAGCATCTACTTGCTGCCCTGCTGGCTGACAGTGGAGACTCTTTGTAAAGAACAGCACGTATTGCAATGCTCTAAAGTCACTGCCATTTGGCTGGCAAATTTGGAACAGAGTGTTACAGGGATCAGAGAGAATGCTCAATGACTGTAGCAAGGGAGAGCTCAAGAAAGCCACCTTAGCTGTTAATTACTGATTCAAATAAAAGGCACTAGAGTAAAATGGCTTCTTCTTCTGTAAAATGGATATGAGAAATCATTTTATCCCTATTAAGAAACATTAAGAGTGCATTGTTCTCTCTGAGTCCTTTGAGGTCTGTCTATAAAAGGCATATATATCACCTGTGAAACCATCTGCAAAGGGGTAAATGATTGATTTTGGGGAGGAAGAAATTCCTAAGGCAGAAAAGTGGCCTACCTGCCAGAACCAGCTCCCTTGTAATATGCAGAGGCTTGTACGGAGCATCTCTAGAACAATACTGCCACGGAAGAAAACTTCCAGAAATATGCAGGCAGCAGCTCCAAAGACAGCAAATAGCAATAACTGATGAACGTGAACATCCAGCATGGCTCTCCCATGAAGATGGTAGCAGAAGAGAAAACCTGGAATAAATTAAGTGATCAGTTCAGATCTTTTCTTCCCTTGTAATCTCCCTGCATCGGTTTTTAGAAAACAGTGAATCTTTGGCATTTCTCTTTATGGCAGTATCACCTTCACTCACATTGGCTTTAGCTAACTAGTTGCCTACCATGTCAGTACATACATTGAAGTATGTGCCCAAGCTACTGAGCACTTACCCAAAACAGGCTTGTGCTGCTATTTTCATAGTATTTTTGTGGCTGGCTAAGCCAGTTAGAAAAGCACAGATAAAACCTCTACTATGTGTGATCATGATCTGGGCTGCAGTGCAGACAAACCCTCTGATGAGGGGCCAAGGAGGGCCAAGACTGATCTTTTTTTTATCTCAGTGTCACAGGAAGTTAAACAACCAGTTGCAGTAGGTTCATTCTCTAAGGCTGATTAGAGATTCCCAGATCAAAGACCAATAGCCATCTGTGAGATTCCTGCATGCCTCTGCAGGGGGAGGTAAACTGACCTTCAATAAAGACTGCTAAGGAAAGCATCATCCTGTCCATGGCTGCTGGCAATGCATTGGTTCCATGTGCCACGATGTCAACCAACCCTGAAATGCCATAAAAGAGGTACATGGTGGCATGTTGCCAGTTCATCAAGTGATCCCAGTGCTTTTTCTCGTAATTATACAACTTCAGATGAGGCCCATCAGGAACAAACTGCTCAGCCACCATTCCTGTGCATGAAACAAGAAGTATAACCATTTATTCTGGTGCTTAAGGTATAGACTGAGGATAAGTCTTTAGACAAACAACAGAGACAATAATATATCCCTATGCAGCATAATGCAACTAAATTTGGGGTTTAGGCTGGCTGTTCTGGGTGATTGCTACGTTTTTCTCCCTTCTACCCAGGTCAGACATTCACAATAAAGTTTTTAACATGTTGCCCAAATTCAGGTGAAAATGCCCAGAAGCCTCAAAGATATTAATTTAATAATAATTTACAAGAACATAGGCAGTAGGTGGAGGAGAGATGAAGCTGCTTCACTGAGGGACAGACCACAGAGAGAGCACCACAACATATTAAGCATCATGTAATCTGGAGAGAAGAAAGCCAGAGGAAATCAGGCTTCAGCTCCACTCCTGGTGGAACTGTTTGCATCTTGCAGTTTCCAGCAGTGAAAATGGAAACAGCTATTCTGTGCTGCTTTTTCTTTTTTTAAACAATTGCTATTGTAGCAGTCCTCTGACCGAATTTTTCAGCTGCCTTTCCCAGTGGTTCAAACATGAGTGTAACACATGCTAAAGTCTCCAAAAAAAAGATTTACCATTTCAGTACCCTGCAACATGCAGGATGGCAGAGCTCAGACTCTTAATTCAAAGGGGATTTTTCCTTTAAAGCCATGAAAGGAAATCCCTCCACTGTGCAGAGTTATTAAAGGTCCCATGAGAATGTACACTGAGTCAGTATTTGAAGTGCTGCTCCACCCCCTCCCTTACCTTGGCCCCTCGGTGTCTTGCTAACAAGCTGCAGTACTCCAGCAAGGGGAAAGCTGCTTTTAGATGTTTTACATGATAGATGAACTTTGGGAAGGGTTTAAAATTTGTTATGCTTTTAAAACATTAAAGCTAGTTACACTGTTTGTAAAGCATCTACTGTATAAGTAGATATGCTGCAGAACAAACACAGTGTCTCTCCACCTTTATTTAAGTTTTCCTAACATGGAAACAGCAGGTTTTACTTCTTCTGCTGGCTTTACTGTTTGTAAACAAGTGTTCTTGTCCACATTTTTTATTAGAATTGAAATTACCATACGTTAAATGAGTATCTTTTTGTTTCAGTTAATATAAAAACACTATATGAATGTTTTAGCTGCCAAACTACCTCTAGACACAGACTGGGACATCTGTAGAAAAGATAACCACACTCACACCTCAAAATAAATATTTAGATTTTTATCATTTTTTAAGACATATCAAAATGTATACTCTAGACAAAATATCCCTTCAATGCCGTAGTATATTAACTCCCAAAGGGGAAGTAGAAGCAAAACCAAGATTTTGTCACAACCTGCACCTTGGTTAGAAACCAGACTACTCTGAGCATCTACAGTAGATAGATAGAATCTAAAAGTCTAAAAATACTTAAAATTAAGGTGTTTTCCAACTTGAGATCTACAGGTCCCCTGCTGTTCAGCTTACTTACTCTCTAAAGGTAAATTGTTAGCATACAGCCTGCTGGAATGTAAACAAGAACTAGGCACTTCCAGTCAGCTGCACAGCTCTTGTAACCATCCCTGTGGGTTTGTACCCAAGCCTGGACACAACAGAAGGAGAAAGAGATCCCCTCCACCCCATCCCTCAAGCCCCACTGCAACAGTTCTGCAGCAATAAGATCTAGAGTTCAGTCTTTCTTGTGAATATTTTAACTTTTGAGTGACATTAATGAAAAATCATCTGCATCATTTACATAATTTTTCAGTAACTCACTGGAGACTAGCGACATCTGAGATAGCTGGATTCAAACCAGAAAAGCCATGCCCCCACAGTCTGGTGCTCCCTGTATGCACAAGAACCCCTTGCCTGAATATCTTATTCCCTCCCTGAAGCACAGAACAGCATATGAACACTGAGATGCACCACGTGTGAAGTAGTCAGGAGGCCACAGAAGAGCACTAGGGATGGAAACCATGTTACAGTCACAACCCTGTAATTATTAGCAGCAGCCCCACCACTTCATGGTTGTTAAAGGACAAAACATCAAGACACAATGAAATCTGTTTTATCAGAGGACAAACTTCAAAGAAAAAAGTGTTAAAAGGCACAGCCTTTTTGTTGTCTGCCCTGAGTCCACCTTACTTACCAATGAGGGCAAAGACAGCCTTGATGACCCCTTCAACAAACTCCAGGCGCTGAAATCCTGCCCTGGAACCAAGGTAGCAAGCATTCTTGTTTTTTCGACAGGCATACTTCAGTGGATACTTCACTGACCACCATAAGCCAAAGAGAAGAAAAAAACTTCCAGGGAGAGCATGTCCTTTGAAATTACCCATGCTTTTCTGCTAGGCAGTAGCTGAAGGAGAAACAGATGCAGACCAATTACAGGAATAGTGGCAGAATTCTCTGGGTTATAATTTTTAAGTATCTCCTTGCATAGATCAAAAGGGTGTCACTGAATTAACTACTCACACTTTATTTAAAAATAAATTTGGGTACTTATCTTCCCTGGCTGTTCAAGACAGCCAGACAGTCTCCCCAGTTTCATAGCACTGCAGAACAAGAGTCAGAGACACAACTGCAGAGCAGCTGACCTGAAATGCAAAGCTGGCAGTTGGCAAGTTAAGGGAAGAAAAACCCATAGCACACTATGTCACACTGCTGAAGTTTTACTAGCAGATGAGACAACATGAATATTTGGTTCTTTCACCTTTAGAGAGGGTTTTATGTTTTCTGCCTCCACAAAGAGAAAACAAACCGATACCTGACTGAAGGGAAAATGAATTGTCTATACATCCAATGGATAACTTATTCACTAGTAAATTGTATTTTGTGTTTCAATCCAGATGCTTCATTGTAATTTTCAAATATCAAGTCATTCTCAATATTTGATAGGTGAATTATGCACCCACAATTAGATACATATTATCAAGTACATCAAGTGCACTGAGTGATAAGGTTATTAGTTGGTTGGTGTCATACAGTCATTTAAAAGCAGTGCCATTAATAAAACCTAGTATTTCTGATCATCATCCCAACTTTCAGGAGAGTTGCCTTTGAGCCAATAGCTGCTTCATTAAAATGTCAGTTCTAACACCAAATTGCAATTTTTCATTAAGTTCTTATAAACTGAATTGTTGTGCATCATGACCCAAAGACATACTAATTCTTTGCACAGGCAACCATCAAGATTAACCACTTTAGAAGGATTGGCAATCTGTACTTTGTTATTGTTGCTGACTTAAAAGTTCAATCACTGCATTACGCTGGAGTCATCTGGGTATGAATGGAGTATGGAGGCTTTGGTATATTTTTCTTTTTCAGAAGTATTTCCTATGGTCAGCTCTGCATAAGAAGTTATAAACTGTGGCTTTTGGGCCATGGAGTACTTGCAGCTGGTTCATGTAATGCTGTCTAGTCACGTAGCGTGAGCCCTCTCGTATTTCTGGAGGCTACAATCCACTGAAAGCATTAATTATTTTATTTTTTTTCTAAGGAGGCTTTGGTTTTCTTTTTCAGAAGTATTTCCTATGGTCAGCTCTGCATAAGAAGTTATAAACTGTGGCTTTTGGGCCATGGAGTACTTGCAGCTGGTTCATGTAATGCTGTCTAGTCACGTAGCGTGAGCCCTCTCGTATTTCTGGAGGCTAAAATCCACTGAAAGCATTAATTATTTTATTTTTTTTCTAAGGAGAGAAACTTTTCCATATGTACTTCAGAAGTATTTCCTATGGTCAGCTCTGCATAAGAAGTTATAAACTGTGGCTTTTGGGCCATGGAGTACTTGCAGCTGGTTCATGTAATGCTGTCTAGTCACGTAGCGTGAGCCCTCTCGTATTTCTGGAGGCTAAAATCCACTGAAAGCATTAATTATTTTATTTTTTTTCTAAGGAGAGAAACTTTTCCATATGTACAGGTTGTGAAGATGCCATAAGACTATTCCAGCTGCATGAGGAGAGGTGACCTATATAGCTGCAAAAGAGAAAAAAAAATATGACTGTTTATGCATAGCATGAGGCAGGCTGTGATTTGAACAGGGATCCTGAGGAGGGTCCTGTGCCTCCTGCCTGTCCCCTCCTCTTCCAGAGTTGATTTCTCCCACACTAAGGGCTGTAGAGGGGGAGAGGTGAGTTTTAAAAACTTTCCCTGGATAAATCCCCCCTTAGCTAATTTCTAGGGAAGCATGAGGGAAGTACAAGAAAAGAAAAATGTGATACTGGTTGCCCAAGCAAGCCCATTTCGGGATGTGTTCCCAAAGGAATTGCCAGCGCTGGCACCCATGTATCGAAGCCTGGAAGGAGAGCACGCCAAGATGATTGTGCTGAGCTTGGGGGAGCAGCACCTGCCCGTTGTGGGGCAACTAAAGGAAGCATGAGGGATGTGTTTACAAATTAAACATAAAGAACTCCCATTTGGGGTTTCTGGTATGTGGGGAAGGGCTCTAGCATGCCACTTGCCTCCCATCAAGAAGAAAAGTGAGGGTGTCTTGCCCAGAGCTGCTGTGGGCAGCTTTGCCTCTCCAGTCATCCAGTCAACCCTGCAGATCAGAACAGCAGAGGCTGTCAGGGGGAGCAAGGGGTAGCAGACCCAGCAGTCCCCCAGCATCGGGACTTCTGTCACCAGGGTGGTGATGACTACCCCCAATCTCCACATAAAAAAAAAAGCTGAATTAAGCTCTAAACCTCCCAGGGGCTGAGCACGTTAAGGGTGCCAAATCAGTCTGATTTTGAGTTGGGCATCTCCAGTCTTGGCCCAGGGTGGCTCCAACGGTCGGGAGAGCCTTCCTCTACCTCCTCCCCCACTGCCCTTGAAGTTCCTCTGGGTTGATGCCTGTGTGTTTTATTTGTAAGTGGAGAATGCACTGCTCACTCTGTAGCAGCTTACAGCACAGTTGGGCTCTCAGTGGTGAGGTTGGGGGACTTAACCCCACAGGTTAGACCTAGCCCCAGCAGTCTCATGGAAGAGACACTTCATTTTGGGACATCTTTAGTTCAAAGAGTCTGACCAGCTTGTGCATCCCTACCAGTACTACCATTGTTTGCCTCAATAAAAGGCAGTACTAGCAGGAGCTGAAGTTTTAGACAGCGCTGAAACTTTGCTTTAACTTTTGAAATACTCCTTTTGCTTTGAAAACCTTAATTTCTGGTTATCCTAAAACATGCTGGCCTCAAAAGCACTGCTGTTTTTTCAGACAAGCTGGGTTTTTTTCTTCTTTCAATGAAAGGAAGAGGGGAGGAGTGGGGAGTGGCCTTTCCTCACCATATGTCTGTACACCATTCATCAAAAATACTTTATTCATTACAGATTTATTATTCACCACAGGTACAGAGCACTCTAAATGGAACAATTTACCCTGTACCCCACATCAAAGAGAGATACTGGATTAAAAAGGTTAATTAAACCTATGAAAAGCTTCCCTCTAGGAGAGTACAGCTGCAGTAAGTGTGAAATGAAGAACAGTGTGTTGATGTCACGGTATACAAAACTTCAAAATAATTCTCAATCTGTAAATTCGCACCTGGGTTGCCTAGAGCTTTAATCACTGGAGGATTTTGCGTCACTAAATCTGGGTAAACTATCAAGATACTCTGTTTTAAACTACTTTTTGCCTTCCAAACAAGGGAAAAGAAGAAATGGAAAAGACTGATACAGCAGCAGCACATCCAATATAACAAAATGGAACCAGAAAGATTGATTTTTTGCTATAAGCAATACAATCACACATTAGCATTAGAGAGTGTATCCTTCAGTTTGAGTTCATCCAAAGATGTTGGGGATTATTTGTAGGATTTCTCTAGAAAGACACACATCAGATCTGCCAGCCAGCTGTTGTGGCAGACCTTTGGAATGCTGCATCTCAACACAGTTGGTTTCAGAAAGGAGTTAATGCAACTTACGCTTTCAATCTGTAGTAAACTTGAAAACATCATGACAGAGCTTGCCTTAAACTGATTAAACTTCCCAATTCATGAACTTTCTCTTTTCAGGCCTGAGAGTTTATTTCGGTGAGGCTAGAAGTCACCTGCCACAACCCACAGTTTTTTGGGTTTTTTTTATCTGCAAACAAACTGGGGGATATTGCACGATTTGGGGCCTTAGTATGTCACTAAGGACATGGTGAGGATAAGCTGAGACTCCTCAACAGAAAGATCACTGTGGGGTCAGGAGGTGGATCTGGGAGGTGGGAGGCAGGAGTGAACGAGAGATGAAAGGAGTGGAGAACACTATGTCAGGTTGCTCCCTTTCCATGTTGCACTTTCGCATCCCATTGTGCAGCCCAGGACAAAGTAGTTCCTGCCAGCTCTTCTCACAACTCAGGACCCACACAGTTTTAGTATCTCAGGTGCTACTCATTGGATAACATCAGCATGTTATAATATTACTTTAAAAATCTGAGGGCTTATTTTTACAGAGCCTTATCAGCCTGTATCTGCAACATCAGAGTGATGTTGTGAGATGTGCAAATCCCAGACCCTCTTTTTCACCCTCAGTTAATTCAGGGCCAAGGGTGCTGGGAAAGCCTCAGCCATGTTCTCATCAGCAAGCCTTACTTGCTGCCCACAACCTTCCCTGGAGTTCATCATCTTAGATTGGATATTAGGAAAAATTGCTTTACTGAAAGGATTGTCAATCCCTGGAACAGGCTGCCCAGGGAAGTGGAGGTACTTTAAATACTTGGAGGTATTTAAAAGCCATGGAGATGCAGCACTTAGGGACATGGCTTAGTGGTGGACTTGGCAGTGCTGGGTTAATGGTTGGATTCAATGATCTTAGAGGTCTTTTCCAACCTAAATGATTCTATGATTCTGTGGTCTGCCAGAGAGGTAAGCAGAGAAATTTCTGAGGTTGTCCCACAGCTGGGTGCCATGAGATCTGACCCCAAAGCCACCCAATCACACCAGGTGCTGCATGCATAGCTACAGCTGGTGTCCTGCTTCCACAACCCTGTCCAAATCTTGCTCCTAACCCTGCCAAGCATAGCCAAGGGTGCTGATGCCTATGAAAGGCATGCAGACATCTGGCATTACCCAACCACATGGATGACAGGATTTGGCTTTCCAAGCAAATGCACACATTGACCATTGCTGATCAAATCATTGCTGTTACTTGCTGTGTGCACCCCCAGGATCCCTGCAGGCCTGTTCAGCTTCTCATGTCTCCTCTCTTAAGTCTCACCACTCAGGACCCTTTCACCACCAGCTGCAGGCAGCCATAGGGGCACAGCAGCCACGGCACCAGCAAATTCTGGACTCTGGAAAAGCAAATTTTGGAGTCTAGCTGGGGGAAGCTCCCTCTCTGCCAACCAGCAGGGCTGCCACTCTGAGGGGCATGCTCAGGAACCAGACAAGGCACGTGTTCCAGCCCAGATTCAGGCTCTGTACAGCAGGTCCCCACTGAAATGCTGCTCTCAGGAGAGTGTGGGGCACACCAGGAGGGAAGGTTGCTCTCAGGGTTGAAGGACACCCATGGGCTTTAACTGACCCCACCAGCCTCACCTAGGACCCCCACCCTGGCACCCCTGCTCAGGGGCCCCATGGTCACAGGACAACTATAGAGAAAGGTAATTAGGGATAATTATGGCAATAAACTGAATTGTTGAGGTAGTTGTTAGGTTTTAAGTACCAGTCAACATATCTGCAGCTCGCTGGAATAAAGAACATGAATACTTTACAGCTACCTGTGAATGTGAGGTGCTTTTTTTTCCCATGTGTGAGAAACCCAAGCATAGTTTTTCTTAAAATAATCACAGAAAGCTCTGCATGATTCAGGCTTTTCCAGCAATTAGAAAGCTGCATGGTATTGCAAGTGTTTTGCATCCAAACTTTGCCAAATCAATGTAGGCTGTTGACAGTTGCCAACAAATTCCCTATGTAGCTGTAGTGCTTTGTGTACCTCAAATGTTCATCCTTCTCTTCAGGCTGCATCTTACTCTTTGGGATCAAAAGGGAATGTAGGATTCCACTGGCAAAGGAGCAGATGAGCAAAGGCAGTTTCCAAGTAAGCATTCAAGAAAAGGTGTGCATTTTTGTGGGTATTGGGAGCTGCCTTTTCAGCCTGAAAATTATATCACACCATCAGAAGCATGAAAGGCTGACAAGACTTAAATGGTTGATTTAAACATCTTCTGACTTTTTTGGGAAGGACGTTTGATAACATTTACCAGCTTGATTCCTGATCTCTTAAGACCAGTCTTGTGGGGTTTAAGGCAAGACTTGCAAATGGTATGGAGAAACTAGCTATACAACCTGGTTACTTAGGAGGCTTCTCAATTGCTTCTGGAAGAACTAGATTAGTTTCCCTTTTATCCCCCTCTCCCTTTAAAGAAGAGCCAGAGGGTTAGACAGCACAACCTGTATGGGACAGGGACACGAGCAGTAGCTGAGCCACAGCTTACCCTGCAGCAGGCAGGCAGCTTCCCTTCTCTGCACATTTTCCTGCCACAGCAGTATGCCTTGCAATTTCCTGTGTTTATCAAGCCCCTGGGGGATGTTACAGAGGACTCTCGACCAGAAATGTGGATTTTTTTCCACAAATGACACAAGTTATGAAGCCACAAACTCACTCTGCTTCAATGCTTTCATTTCTGCTATAGAACCATATGATAATAAAAGTTAAACCCAAAGATTAAACATTAGTAATTTTTTCTTCCATATGCTAGATTAGAAAACAGTGATCTGGAATGTATAATATTTGATATGAAATGTTTATTTATCCATAACAGCTGCAGGTCTGGATTGTGATATCGGTGAGAATGATGCACCCAGATAAGAGGAGGAAATAAAACATTTGTAGGCATTTTCTAATCAGTGCACAAGCTGTGATCATACAGTTTTTACCAAAAACTGAAACCCAGCAAAGCCGAAATGCATCTAAGACAATCACAAACAAGTTTAATTCAGTCCCAAAGTTTGCTACTTTCAGTTAAAGATCTATCCATGAGGCAAGTGTTATAAACATCACTGACAGCCATGCTGACCTGAAAAACTCTCTGCTGTAACTACTTTGTTCACTAAATGCAGTACTGATTTCATGTCATGACTAAAATCATTTCAGCAATTACAGCCCTGAGTTTCCAGATGAGATCACTGGTCTGGTGTTAAGGAAATACTCAGCTGGAACCTACAGCTCCTTTAGAATTAAACTGGAACTAAGTACTGTGTATACTTATGAAAGCAGGATGCAAGACTTCTTGAAAAGGTAAGAAATGACAGTACAGCTTTGATATTTTTGGCTTAAGAGTGTGGGAGATAGAGATTTTCAAGTCAGAAAAGAAAAGAAACATCGTTAATAGGTGTCTCTGAAGCCTGTAAGAGAAGAATTCAACCTTTGATAAAATCTTCAGGACTAGAGGACAGGGATGAAAACCAAAAATACCAAAGAGGTAATGACCAGAAATCTGCTGGCCTTAGAAAGGAGGCAGTCCAAGACACAATCTCTCACAGTGCTGAGTTTGGCCCATAACTTGAACAACTCTATTTTTTTTCAGTGCCTTGCATCTGTCAGACTCTTCTTTCCCATATACTTGCCATTGTCAGTCCTTTGAGTGCTCCTCACTGTGTTTTTTCATCTCTCATGACCTTCAGTTTTCTGGCTTTCTTTCTCCATTCTCTGTGCATCTGCTGACTCTGTTCCTGCTCCCATAGCTGAGCAGGCTATCTCCAGGGGTTATCCAGGGACAACAAACACTACATAATAATCTTGCCATTGGCTCTTGATATCTGAGCAGCTGCTAGTCTGTGGATATGAAATTTCTGGTCTTTGGGACTGCCAAACTGTAGCCTTTTATTCAGATCACCACAGGTTCAAAAAACACACACATACAAAATAAATCTTGTAATTGTATGGGATACATAAGAATAATTTTTTCCTATGAAAGATTCATAGTTTCTTTATTGGCCATAAAACCTGGTATTTCCTAGCACTGCCTGAAATAAAGTGTAAAATAGCACGGGTATGTGAGTAAACTATTGCAGGTACAAGAGTGCTACCTCCTGCAGGAGTATGTTTGGCTTCAGCTACCACAGCCAGTTCCCTGCCTGCAATGGAGTGCCTCCTGTGGGGTGATGACCTTCCATCTGTTCCCCATGCAGAGCAGCAACTTCCTTCCCCACAGAGGGTCACAGCAGACTGCTGCCCTCAAAGTGAGGTGCTGCAGATGCAGAGCTCCTCCCAGCCCAGCAGACTTGAAGAACTTTTTGATTGTGTGCAGCAGTGGCAGAGCACTGCCGAACAGAGCACAGGGAAGGACACGTGCAACATCCCACTGCTGTGCTGTGAAACCTCTTCACTAACATCCAAGACTGTCTCCCTTTCCAGTCCACCCAGCACTGGGCTTAGCTGGGGCTCCTAGTGCTTCCTGATTTTAACCTGAACTGTGCCAGCTTGTGAAATTCCTATATGCACTCTCTTTTTAAAGTCAATTCCTTTTATCACAGAATCACAAAATCATGATGGTTGGGGTTGCAAGGGACCTCTGGGGGTCATCTAGTCCCAGCCCCCTGTTAAAGCAGGTTCTCTACAGCAGGTTGCACAGGATCATGTTCAGGTAGGTTTTGAGTATCTCCAGAGAAGGAGACACCACAACCTCATTGGGCATCCTGTTCCAGTGCTCTGTCACCCACATAGTAAAGAAGTTTTCCTCATATTCAGATGGAACTTCCTGTGCTTCAGTTTGTGCCCATCGTCCCTTGCCCTGTCACTGAGCACCACTGCAAAGACTCTGGCCTCATCCTCGATACCAGTGCTTAAGGTACTTGTATGCATTGATGAGATCCCCTCTCAGTGGTCTCTTCTCCAGGCTAAACAGGCCCAACACAGCTTTTCCTCATCAGAGAGATGCTCCAGCCTCCTCATCTTTGTAGCCCTGTGGTAGACCCTATTCAGTAGTTCCTTGTCTTTCTTGAACTGGGGAGCCAGAACTGGACACAACACTCCAGATGCAGCCTCACCAGGGCAGAGTAGAGGGGGAGGATCACCTATCACGTTTAAAACAGTCAGTCACTTCAATGAACAGCCTCTGCAGGATCCTAGGTATTCCTGAAGTCCCATGGTCAAGGAGATGTCACACTGCCATTAAGAAGATTGCTCCATGAATACCTCACAAAACCCAGTTTTGTAGGGTGTAATCACTTTTATAGATCTCCTCCTACAGCATCTTAACAATACAGTTGGGGCTTCAGTGGAATGATCACTTAAGACAGCAAAGCTGACTGGACCACTTGACTATGGCAAATATTTGTAATAAATACTAATGACCACTTGGGCTGTCAAAGATCTTGCACTGGACTTACAGAGCTCTCTACAGACTGTTAGAAGCTCCTGAAACTGTTATTCATGTTTCCAAATACTTCCTGATGGCACACCCAACAAAAGAGGGAGAGTCTACTGAGAAAACTCAATGTTTGAGTGGTCTAAAATAGTATTTTCCACCACCAAGGAAGCCACATACAAAAGAAAAGCATAATGAACATTGTGCTTAGAGAAGGACAGATCTTTAGATATGAAGGACAGGGCTTGCTGACCTCAATATGATTTATAATTCTTTGGTTGCAAGGGTTGTTCCCTTAATGTAACTACCAGTGACTGTGCAGAAAAGGTATGAAGATATCTCTTCATTATGTATGGTATCAGATATTGGGGTGACTGAAGCCTTTGAGTGAAAAACTGGAATATTACAAAGAAGACCCTACTTTAAAGAATCACCAAGCACTAGCAAAATCTAATAAGCAAAATTGTCATGCCGTGTTGTACATACTAGTAAGCTTTCATCTTAAGGACAGTCTCAAGTTGACACAAACAGGAAGGGAGCTCATCTCAACAACAAAAGAGCATTAGTAAGTCCTTGATGGTGTTCATAGGAAGGACTTGTTTTTCTCACCGAAAAACTACAAATAGGCTCAGCTAGCCACTATGATGCTCCTAACAGCTCATACTTGGCCAACCAGCAGGTTGTACCCGGTATTACTGCTTGTCCAAGGGTGACCAAATACACTGCCTCTACCAATTATAGCTTGTGGAGCAAGAGTTTGAGGAATTTTGCTCAGATAGCATTAAAATATAGCAGGCCCTGATTTAGGCATAAATTGATTAGAAAGGACTTTTAGTCTCCTTTTTATCTTCTGGAGCAAAAAGCAGTGCCAGACCCAAGGTCCTGCATGGTAGGACAGGACTACCACAGTAGAGTGGCACTCTGGTAAAATCTAAAATATTTCAAAACCAATGTTGAGTTATTTGCAATTTCTGGGTTTAGGAGCTTCCCTTGCTCTTAGCTTGGAAGAGATTATCAGAATTACTACTGCTGTCAACTGCAAGTGAGCATGAATGTGTTTGGACACATCTATGAAACAGAGTAGGAGCCAGTTGACAAGAGTTTTGACACTGAGAAGTCTTGGTTCATGTACGACTTCAGAGTGGAAACAAAGGGCCCATTTTTGTGCTGCTGCACTGGCCATTTGCAGTACTGACTAAAATGATCTTTCCAGGCAGATTTGTGTGCAAGAAAAGAGTAAACAGAAGTCTGCCTAAACACAGGCATATTTATTCCAGCCACTCCTCAAGGTTCATTTGAGTTTTCTTCTCTAGCAGTTATTTCTACCCACACTCTCCACAACTGAGAGAAATGTGTTTGGTTTGCCCAGCTTCATTTGTAAAGACAAAAATACAGGAAAAGCCACATAAGCAACCCTGAGAAGCGGCAAAAGACATCTGAGCAAACTCCTGAAAGCTAACTCCAGAGTCAATGCTGAATTTGCATCTAAAATGGATATTGAATAAGTTCCTTTTACAAAGTACTTACGGTACAACTAAGGCCATAATTTAAAGAGGTCTACAGAAACAGTAATATGAGGTGATGCAAACAATGTTATACATACTGGAGAAATCCCGAGTCTTAAGTATGTAGATGGAGAGTAATTGTCAAACAGTTTAAAAATGAAGAAGCATAAATACTTTGGTCTTAAGTACTTCAGTTCCTAAACTCTTCAGAAAACCACTTATCAAAAAGATAATGATTTTTTTGATACCATGCCAAGTATTAAGTGTTACTAAGAAAGTAGAATATGATTTCTTGCTGGAAAATTGAAACAAAATGTAACATATGCAGGGACGGAAAGTTTTTCTGAGGGTTATTTTGTTTTGAAACAGAATAAAGAGGCCAAGATAATCTTAGGGTTTCTCTCACACAGTAAGGCTACATTTACATTCTCCTGATTTTGCCTGTAAAATTCAAGTTTGGAGGTACATTTCCATTTGAGACATCCGAAAGGGATGGAAGAGGGGGAAAAAAAAAAAAAAAACAAACAAGAAAACACGCAAGAAACTTTGAACCGAACACTCAACCTCCCTTTTGTTCAACGATGCAGAACCTCGGCTGCAAAACCTCTGGCACACGGGGTGAGACGCTCCGGAGGTCTGCAAGGGCCACGTTCGCATTTTAACACCGCCGAAGTTGTTGCTGGTTTCAAAGTGCCGTCTGGAGCGCGCCCCGTGGACCAGGTCAAGGCAAACACGGAGTGTTATCCTTTCACCCGGACACCCCCGAGCCTCCCTCCCTCCCTCCCGGCTCCTGCCGCCCGGGGATGGCAGAGCAGGACAGCCCTTACCTGTGCCGCTCCCTCGCCGCCTCCTCCGCGGGGTTTGCAGCGCTCGGGCAGCCCCGAGCGAGGGACTCTCCGCCGCGGGATGTTCCCCCTGGCCCCGCGGGCGGATCCTCTCCGCCTGCCGGGAGGGACCCAGGGCAGAGCCGGAGCAAAGGGGCTCGGGGAAAACGAGGCTTCCGCGGGATGCGGCGCTGCCCTCCCTCCTGCCTCGCTTTCCAGGAAAAGCAGCCGCGAGTGGGCAGCGCTGGCAGCCGCGGCCA